>NC_046001.1:1715185-1755717 GCF_010909765.2 Amblyraja radiata
TTTTCACCCAGAGAGTTGTGAATCTGTGGAATTCTCTGCCACAGAAGGCAGTGGAGGCCGATTCACTGGATGTTTTCAAGAGAGAGTTAGATTCAGCTCTTGGGGCTAACGGAATCAAGGGATATGGGGAGAAAGCAGGAACGGGGTACTGATTTTAGATGATCAGCCATGATCACATTGAATGGCGGTGCTGGCTCGAAGGGCCGAATGGCCTCCTCCTGCACCTATTGTCTATGTTTCTATGATATTCTGCTGTCGTCAAATAACTCAACATCTGCAACAATGACGCACTATGAGTTAAAACAAGGGCTGCTGAGAGATTAGGAAAATGAAATATAATTAATTGTGCAATTAAAAGAATTAATCATGTGTTAATCACAGTTTTGTCACACTGTTAAATAGTGGAATACTAATAATTTAGATTTTTCTTTAATTAATTGAATTTGGTTAAATGTTTTTTTAATTGTTTCTTTATTACTTTTTACATTTTTAATATTTCTTTGAATTGTTTAATAGTTGCATTAAATTTTAATACCTTTTAAATGTTGCTGAGTGTCAGAAACATCCAAACATATGTACACCAAGAAATTCTACGCGTTTGTGCACTTACACTCGGTGAGGTGAACATTCAAAGTGGTTTTGCACACATTCGATGGAACAAGCAGCCATTTCTAGCTGGATTAGTGAACGAGGCATTCAAGTGCTTTCACTTGGTGTGGTTTCCACACCAGGGCATCGGAGATGTCCCCATTCTTCAGGGAATGGGGGTTCCCCTCTTACACCATAGATGAGGCTCTCACCAGGGTCTCTTCTCTACCCCGTTACTCTGCTTCCACTCCCCATCCCCCCACTCGTAAGAATGTGTGAGTGTGTGTGTGTGTGTGTATGTGTATAAGTGTGTGTGTGTGTGAGCGTGTGCGTGCGCGTGCGCGTGTGTGTGTGCGTGCGTGCGTGTGTGAGTGTGCGTGTGTGTGTGTGAGTGTGTGCGTGTGCGTGTGTGTGTTAATGTGCGTGCGTGCGTGTGTGTGTGTGTGCGTGTGTGTGTGTGCGTGCGTGTGTGTGCGTGTGCGTGTGTGTGTGTGCGTGTGTGCGCGTGTGTGTCCTGACACAGTCGGGCCTATATGTATCTCCCGGCACATCGACATGGCTAAGTCTTCACTGCCTGTGAAGTTCAAGGGCAGCTGGAGATGGGGAAGAAATGCCGGCACTGCCAGTAACATCACTGATAACGAAAAACAAAAACGAGATGGAAATATTTTCGATTTAGTTTAGGTCAGTTTAGAGATACAGTTCGGAAACAGGCCCTTCGGCCCAGCGAGCCGTGAGTAGTGAGCTGAGAGTGTGAGGTGTCTGCAGTGGGTGAGTGTGTGTGTGGCGTGTGGTGAGTGAGTGTGTGTTTGTGTTGTGTAAGTAGTGTGTGTGAGTGAGGGTGTAGGCGTGTGTTGCGTCGTGTGTGTGTGTGCGTGTGTGTGTGCGTGAGTGTGTGTGAGTGTGAGCGTGTGCGTGTGCGTGTTTGTGAGTGTGTGAGTGGTGATGTGGGTGCGTGTGTGGTGTGTGAGGTGTGTGTGTGTGTTGTGAGTGAGTGAGGCGTGTGTGTGCGTGTGTGTGTGCGTGTGCGTGTTTGTGCGTGTGTGCGTGCGTGCGTGCGTCCGTGTGTGTGCGTGTGTGTGTGCGTGTGTGTGTGTGTTTCGCGCTGACGGTCGATCCAGCTCGCGGTTTTTCAGACGCGTGCCCCCGAGCTTGAAGGTCGCAGACAGTCCGCTGAAAAGTTGCGTAAGTGGGACAGGCCCTTTAGGAAGTTCGTCATGTCCCCAGAAACTCTCCCCAACTTCTACAGCACTTTATCGGGATGCATCACAGCACGGTTTGGGAAACAGCTCCATCCAAGACCCGCAAGAAATCGCAGAGAGTTATGGACGCAGCCCAGACCGTCACACACAAACCAACCTCCCTTCCTTCCATCGACTCCATCTACACCTCACGCTGCCTCGGCAAGGCCAGCAGCATCATCAAGGACCAGTTTCACCCCAGTCACCCTCTCTTCTCCCCTCCCCCATCGGGCAAGAGGCACAGAAGTGTGAAAACAAACGCACACACACCTCCAGATTCAGGGGCAGTTTTTTCCCGGCTGTTATCAGGCAACTGAACCGTCCTCTCACCAACTAGAGAGCGGTCCTGACCTCCCATCTACCTCAATGGAGACCCTCGGACTATCTTTAATTGGACTTTCCTGGACTTTAAACATTATTCCTTTGGGCTTTCTCCGGGTGCTCCGGTTTTCTCCCACGCCTCAAAGACGTGTAGGTTTGTAGGTTAATTGGCTTCTGTAAATTGTCCCGGGTGTGTGTGGGATAGAACTAGCATGAAGGGGGGGTGGGGGGGGGGGTTGGCTGGTCGGCGCGGATTCGGTGGGCCGGAGGGCCTGTGTCTCTAACCGAGACCGAACTGATTGCCAGGCTGTGCACCTCATCAACAGGAACGCCACACCATGGCTCACAGCACATGCAACTGTTAAATGGATGAGAAAAACACTTGATTTGTATCTTCACTCCTTGTAATTGCTTTGTTGTCTGTAATCCTTAACACTCTATCGAACAGATATCTATCAGATTTCGCCTTGAAGTTTTCAGTTGACTGCGTGTCACGGCAGCTTTGCTCGAGCCACAGCCTGGCTGGCGCTCGGTCTCACTCCGGAGTTCCTGGCTCCGAAGCTGAAGGATTCTGATCCACACTGTCTGCCGAGCAGCGTTCAAAATATCATTTCTAAACACCAAGTTGAAGATTTGAATTTGAGGATGTGCAGGGTGGCACGGTGGCGCAGCAGGTAGAGTTGCCGCCTCACGGCGCCGGAGACCCGGGTTCCATCCCGACTACGGGCGCTGTCTGTACGGAGTTTGCACGTTCTCCCCGTGACCTGCGTGGGTTTTTTCCGGGTGCTCCGGTTTACTCCCACACTCTAAAGACGTACAGGTTTGTAGGTTATTTGGCTTTGGTGTAATTGTAAATTGTCCCCAGAGTGTGTAGGATAGTGTTAGTGTGCGGGGATCGCTGGTCGGTTTGGACTTGGTGGGCCGAAAGGCCTGTTTCCGCACTGTATCTCTAAACTCAACTCATTACCCTTCAATCCTGTCGTCTCACACCTATATTTTCATCTTTGGCCTTTCATCTGTGGAGAACATGGATAGGTGACGTTTCACAGAGTGCTGGAGTAACTCAGCGGGTCAGGCAGCATCTGTGGAGAACATGGATAGGTGACGTTTCACAGAGTGCTGGAGTAACTCAGCGGGTCAGGCAGCATCTGTGGAGAACATGGATAGGTGACGTTTCACAGAGTGCTGGAGTAACTCAGCGGGACAGGCAGCATCTGTGGAGAACATGGATAGGTGACGTTTCACAGAGTGCTGGAGTAACTCAGCGGGTCAGGCAGCATCTGTGGAGAACATGGATAGGTGACGTTTCGCAGAGTGCTGGAGTAACTCAGCGGGTCAGGCAGCATCTGTGGAGAACATGGATAGGTGACGTTTCACAGAGTGCTGGAGTAAATCAGTGGGTCAGGCAGCATCTGTGGAGAACATGGATAGGTGACAAAGCCTAATCCCTTCTCTCCAGAGATGCTGCCTGACCCGCTGAGTTACTCCAGCATCCAGTTCCTTCCTGGCCATTTCTCCAAAGCAGCTGCACTCTTCACCAAGTCCATGTTGTTCCTTAAAAATAGAAGTGCTAACATTGTTAGCAGTGCATTCCCTTCCACCAAGGAAAGATGACATCTACTGACTTCTACAAATTTCTGCTCGTAATATTTAAAAAAAAGTCGATATTACTTTTCAACCATTTTCTCAGCCGCTGCGCATAATTCTGAAAAAAACATTTCACAATTCAGGCCTTATTGCTCGACTAAAATGTGCTTATTATGGCCACTTCCTGCCCAATTGTTGCCAACTCCAATGAAAAAACATAGAGATAAATCAAGGGATTAAAACACAGGAGCAACTTATGAAGAAGGGAACTTTGTTACGGTCCATCAGTCCATTAAACGACTCGCTTTAATCAAATATTACTTACTGTAATATATAACATGACGGACAAATGATCGATAAATAATGGAATTATGTTCATAGCCCAGCTACTTTCAATCCAGAACTCACACAGCAATTGATCCCAGGAATGAGCAGGTTAACCTCTGATGAGCGTGTGAGATGAGTGTGTGGCCAGGATGGTGTGTGGGTCTTTGATGATGCTGCCAGCCTTTTTGAGGCAGCGACTGCGATAGATCCCCTCGATGGTAGGGAGGTCAGAGCCGATGATGGACTGGGCAGTGTTTACTACTTTTTGTAGTCTTTTCCGCTCCAGGGCGCTCAAGTTGCCGAACCAAGCCACGATGCAACTGTCTCTACTGTGCACCTATAACCTCACACATATACTAAATAACTACTATACAACTATGTCCCTCTCTAACCCCACCCGGGCGTGGACGTAACCCCGGAAAAGGGGGCGGGCAGCCGGCTCGGGCAGAGCCCTCTTCCGCCTGGCATCGTGACCCGCGGATGGCCAGCTTGGCCAGGCCCAGGAGCAACCCAACCAGGACATCTTCAGCCCAGCCCACTCCCCTAGATCCCGTCACCAGTCCTCCAGTCGCTGCCAGCAGAGCCGCCACTCCCCCCTACGTAGCGCAAGTTTCCTCCCCTTGGCTGGATGGCGCCAGCGATCCCACATGCGCCAATCGGAGCACACAAAATTGCACACAATACTCCAGATGTGGTCTCACCAAGGCCCTGTACAACTGCAGAAGGACCTCTTTGCTCCTATACTCAACTCCTCTTGTTATGAAGGCCAACGGGCCAAAACTGCACACAATACTCCAGGTGCGGTCTCACTAGGGCCCTGTCCAACTGCAGAAGGACCTCAACTACCTCCTCTGGCAGCTCGTTCCATACACCCACCACCCTTTGTGTGAAATAGGTGCCCCTCAGATTCAAGTCAAGTCAAGTCAAGAGAGTTTATTGTCATGTGTCCCAGATAGGACAATGAAATTCTTGCTAATTCTATTAAATCTTTCCCCCTTCAACTTATGTCCCCTATGTCCTCTGGTCCTCGATTCCCCTACTCTGGGCAAGAGACTCTGTGCATCTACCCAATCTATTCCTCTGGTGATTTTGTACACCTCTGCAAGATCACCCCTCATCCTCCTGCAAATGGGTTCAAGTTCTTGTCAAAACAGTGCAATTTCTGCTCCATTTGCTGCCAATGTCCCTGCGTTGATAGGCGGCACTGAGGAGAAAGGGAGCGCTGCAACTTGACATGCTTTGCAAGCGCGCACAGGGCAATTTCAATTCATTACCCCCGAGCCTTGTGCTCAGTAAGTATTGTGCTCAGCCTCTGCGCAAATGACACCTTTCATTGCAGCCTCTCAAAGGCTCATTCAGCTTTTGTTTCATGAAAATAAACTTCTGACGGTCCCGGGCAAGCGACTGATGTGCTGTGACCAGTGTGAGCGGCAACGAAGCGATGGGAAGTGGGAATGAAACGAAACTGCCCGACAAAAACCACCAAAGCTCGAATCTGAAGCTGACGCAAGGAATAACGCAGGAAGTGCCGCGGGAACTCAGCGGGTCAGGCAGCATCTGTGGAGGGAATGGACAGGCAACGTTTCGGGTTGGGACCCTCATAGATTCATAGAGTGTGGAAACAGGCCCTTTGGCCCAACTTTCCCACACCGGCCAACATGTCCCAGCTACACTAGTCCCACCTGCCTGCGTTAAAGGCTTCAGGTTGATTGGAGTAAGGGAGAGAAAGCTGGAAATGGGAGCTGGGAGTAGGACATGGGGACCATGTTTCCTGCCTCTAGCGTATCCAATCCCTTAATAATCTTATATGTTTCAATACGATACCCTCTCATCCTTCTAAACTCCAGAGTATACAAGCTCAGCTGCTCCATTCTCTCAGCATATGACAGTCCCGCCATCCCGGGAATTAACCTTGTAAACCTACGCTGCACTTCCTCAATAGCAAGAATGTCCTTCCTCAGATTGGGAGACTAAAACTGCACACAATACTCCTGGCTCTCCTCCATTGCCGGAGTGAGCAACACCGGAAATTGGAGGAACAGCACCTCGTATTCCGCTTGGGGAGCCTGCATCCGGCGGGCATGAACATTGAATTCTCCCAATTTTGTTAGCCCTTGCTGTCTCCTCCCCTTCCTTAGCCCTCGAGCTGTCTCCTCCCATCCCCCAGCCCTCGGGCTCCTCCTCCTCCTTTTTCCTCCCTTCTCCCCGCCACCCCCTATCAGTCTGAAGAAGGGTTTCGGCCCGAAACGTTACCTATTTCCTTCGCTCCATAGATGCTGCTGCACCCGCTGAGTTTCTCCCAGCATTTTTGTGTACCTTCGATTTTACAGCATCTGCAGTTCCTTCTTGAACACAATACTCCAGGTGTGGTCTCACCAAGGCCCTGTACAACTGCAGAAGGACCTCTTTGCTCCTATACTCAACTCCTCTTGTTATGAAGGCCAACGGGCCAGAACTGCACACAATACTCCAGGTGCGGTCTCACTAGGGCTCTGTACAACTGCAGAAGGACCTCTTTGCTCCTATACTCAACTCCTCTTGTTATGAAGGCCAACGGGCCAAAACTGCACACAATACTCCAGATGTGGTCTCACCAAGGCCCTGTACAACTGCAGAAGGACCTCTTTGCTCCTATACTCAACTCCTCTTGTTATGAAGGCCAACGGGCCAGAACTGCACACAATACTCCAGGTGCGGTCTCACTAGGGCCCTGTACAACTGCAGAAGGACCCCTTTGCTCCTGTACTAATCGAGCAGCCTTTAATTTAGATTCTGGAGATACAGCATGCACGTGGATAGCTCGCGACAAAAGCTTTTCACTGTACCTCGGCTCAAGTGTACTGAGCCTTGCCCACAATATATGCTTCAATATGCTTCATGAACTAAGAATCATATTAAAATATAGCCATTTTTAAATAGTCAAGTAATAGCAGTAATTCTTCAATTATCAGAGAACTAATGATAATACAGCAGACAAATCTACTTGGCCATTAAATACAGCCTTTGGGGAGAACAATACATGTGGCATAATTGCACGATTAGGAGGAAAATAAGGAGAATGGTTTCAATGGTGCCTTATTAATTAGCTTGAACTGCGCTGAGCATTTTTCTCATCGTCATTAATGATCTGAATGACAGCAGATATTTCAAGTGGCACAGTTGTCGGGAGGTTCAGCGTGTGTAAACGGGTGATTATCACCAATCAAAAATCGTCTCTTCTGAAGAGAAATTGGCCCCGTGCGCAGAGGTGGGAAACTAAACGAGCGAAACCGAGTCCCGGAGGGGGAGGGAAGCAAAACGGGAATAAGGGGCTGATGACGGGAACAGGAACTAGACAGATAGAGGAATAGAGGGAGGGATGGGGAGAGAGCGGGAGTGACGTGGAAGAGGAAAAGTGGCGGCGCCGTGGAGTTGTTGCCTCACCGCGCCAGAGACCCGACTACGGGTGCTGTCTGTGTGGAGTTTGCACGTTTCCCCCCTCCCCCGTGACCACATGGGTTTCCTCCGGGT
Source organism: Amblyraja radiata (assembly GCF_010909765.2). Taxonomy (NCBI): domain Eukaryota; kingdom Metazoa; phylum Chordata; class Chondrichthyes; order Rajiformes; family Rajidae; genus Amblyraja; species Amblyraja radiata. Next base: position 1,722,760 of record NC_046001.1, read on the forward strand.
GCTCCGGTTTCCTCCCACGTCCCAAAGACGGTGAAGGCCGGTTCTCTGGATGCTTTCAAGAGAGAGCTAGATAGGGCTCTTAAAGATAGCGGAGTCAGGGGATATGGGGAGAAGGCAGGAACGGCGTACTGATTGGGGATGGTCAGCCATGATCACATTGAATGGCGGTGCTGGCTCGAAGGGCCGAATGGCCTCTACTCCTGCACCTAATGTCTATTGACGTGCGGGTTTGTAGGTTAATTGGCACTCTGTAGTTTAGTTTAGTTCTGTTTAGAGATACAGCGCGGAAACAGGCCCTTCGGCCCACCGAGTCCGCGCCGACCAGCGATCCCCGCACACTAACACTATCCTACACACACTAGGGACAATTTACAATTTGCACAAGCCAATTAACCTACAAACCTGTACGTCTTTGGAGTGTGGGAGGAAACCAGGGTTCCCGGAGAAAACCCACGCAGGTCACAGGGAGAGAACGTGCAAACTCCGTACGGACAGGATTGAACCCCGGTCTCCGGTGCGGCAAGCGCTGTAAGGCAGTAGCTTAGCAGTCCGTGTTTGGTCCATATCCCTCTAAACCTGTCTATCTCTGCCTTAAAAATATCCACTGACTTGTGGCCTCCACAGCCGTCTGTGGCAATGAATCTCACAGATTCACCACCCTTTGACTAAATAAATTCCTCCTCATCTCCTTCCTAAAGTGTCCTTTAATTCTGAGGCTGTGACCTCTGGTCCTAGACTCTCCCACTAGTGGAAACATCCTCTCCACATCCACTCTATCCAGGCCATTCACTATTCTGTAAGTTTCAATGAGGTCCCCCTTTATTCTTCTAAACTCCAGCGAGTACAGGTCCAGTGCCGTCAGACGCTCATCGTATGTTAACCCACTCATTCCGGGAATGTCCCACTAATCGGAGACAAAGCCTCTTGCTCAAAGATAAACGGTGTCTCAAGAACGGGCGTCATTGGCTTGGTGTCATTGTACAATGGTCCCTAGAGTGTGTAGGATAGTGTTAACGGGTGGTCAGCACGGACTCGCTGGGCCGAAGGGCCTGTTTCCGAACTGTATCTCTAAACTGACCTAAACTAAATCGAAAATATTTCCATCTCGTTTTTGTTTTTCGTTATCAGTGATGTTACTGGCAGTGCCGGCATTTCTTCCCCATCTCCAGCTGCCCTTGAACTTCACAGGCAGTGAAGACTCAGCCATGTCGATGTGCCGGGAGATACATATAGGCCCGACTGTGTCAGGACACCAGAGTGTTTACTCTGAAGGGCACCAGTCACCCAGATGGGTTCTCCATGACAATCTGCCAATTTCACGGTTACTATCACCGAGGCCAGGTTTCATTTTTAAATTCCAGAAGCATTTAATGACTTGAATATAAATTCTCCGAGTATTATAGAGTCATAGAATCACACAGCGTGAAAACAGGCCCTTCGGCCCAACTTGCCCACACCAGCCCAACATGTCCCAGCAACACCAGTCAAGTTGTCAAGCCACATTTATTTATATAGCACATTTAAAAAACAACTCTCGTTGGCCAAAGGGCTTTACATTTGTTATAAGAATAGTAGAAACAAGTCCCACCTGCCTGCGTTTGGCCCATATCCCTCCAAACCTGTCCTATCCATGTACCTGTCTAACTGTTTCTTAAACGTTGGGATAGTCCCAGCCTCAACTACCTCCTCTGGCAGCTCGTTCCATACACCCACCACCCTTTGTGTGAAATAGGTGCACCTCAGATTCAAGTCAAGTCAAGTCAAGAGAGTTTATTGTCATGTGTCCCAGATAGGACAATGAAATTCTTGCTAATTCTATTAAATCTTTCCCCCTTCAACTTATGTCCCCTATGTCCTCTGGTCCTCGATTCCCCTACTCTGGGCAAGAGACTCTGTGCATCTACCCAATCTATTCCTCTGGTGATTTTGTACACCTCTGTAAGATCACCCCTCATCCTCCAGCGCTCCAAGGAATAGAGACCCAGCCTGCTCAACCTCTCCCTGTAGCTCAGGCTTACGTAAAGGTTATGTCCCGTGGATCCTTGCGTAAGTCAGATGCTATCGGAAATGGATGTGCTGGTGCGTGCGTGCTGAGACCAAGGGGGGGGGAGCTCTGCCATGGAGACCACGGAGGGAGCTCCAGCGCAGAGACCGCGGGGGAGCTCTGTGCTGAGACCACAGAGGGAGCTCCGACGTGGAGACCACGGTGCGGAGCTCCGTGATGAGACCACAGTGGGAGCTCCGGGCTGAGACCACCGGGGGAGCATCCACAGCTGACTGACTTGCAAATACGGCCGGATGCATGCGACGGCAGTAGTGCACTGCTACCGAGACGCGCAACTTGGAAATAAAGCAGCGGGCTTGAAAAATAGCTCACGTTATAGCCCTGTCCCACGGTACGAGTTCATTCCAAGAGCTCTCCCGAGTTTAAAAAAAAATCAAACTCGTGGTAAGCACGGAGAATGAACGTAGCGGGTACGTCGGAGCTCGGGAGCGTCTCTTAGCGGCTCGTAACGCTAACGGCAGGTACTCGGGAAGACTCGCTAACGGCAGGTAAGCACGGGAAGACTCGTGAAGATTTTTCAACATGTTGAAAAATGTCCACGAGAGTCCCGAGTACCGACGAGTGGCCATTACCGTAAATCTCCGAGTTCGAACCAGGTCAAACTCGGGGAGAACTTCTGGAATGAACTCGTACAGTGGGACAGGGCTTTAAGTGCGAGTTTAGGTAAGTCGCCTATGACAAGAATTAGGGAGTGCCTGTATTTGTTTTGATAAGGGAATGCCAGACCTCACGCAGAGCTTGCAATTATATTTGTAATATCACATTGAAACTTATGTCCAGCCCCGAGCTTATCGATCCGTTCAGGAATTATTTCCCTCACTTAATTAGCTTTTGTTTTTATTGTTGCCCGCTTCCCCATGAGAGCAGGTTGTGTTATTACATGGTTCATGCGCTGGGCAGGAAAGCCCATGGTTGAAAGAGGCTGCCAGAAGCAGCCCAGGGACCCACCACCCACCGCCCCTGGGCCAAGGAAGAAGCACAACGCTGCCTCGGCAAGGCCAGCAGCAAAATGAAGGACTCCGAAGAAGGGTCTCGACCCGAAACGTCACCCATTCCTTCTTAGAAACATAGAAAATAGGTGCAGGAGGAGGCCATTCAGCCCTTCGAGCCTGCACTGTCATTCATTGTGATCATGGCTGTTGGGGGAGTCCAGAACCAGGGGCCACACACAGTTTAAGAATAAGGGGTAAGCCATTTAGAACGGAGACGAGGAAACACTTTTTCTCACAGAGAGTTGTGAGTCTGTGGAATTCTCTGCCTCAGAGGGCGGTGGAGGCAGGTTCTCTGGATGCTTTCAAGAGAGAGCTAGATAGGGCTCTTAAAAATAGCGGAGTCAGGGGATATGGGGAGAAGGCAGGAACGGGGTACTGATTGGGGATGATCAGCCATGGTCACATTGAATGGCGGTTACCATATATCTGTACACTATATACAAGTCCAGCCGCTCCATTCTCTCAGTCTATGACAGTCCCGCCCCATCCCGGGAATTAACCTGGTGAACCTACGCTGCACTCCCTCAATAGCAAGAATGTCCTTCCTCAAATTTGGAGACCAAAACTGCACACAATACTCCAGGTGTGGTCTCACCAGGGCCCTGTACAATTGCAGAAGGACCTCTTTGCTCCTATACTCAACTCCTTTTGTTATGAAAGACTTGTCCCACCCTGGTCATTCCTTCTTCTCCCACTCCCGTCCGGCAGAAGGTACAGGCGCACCGCCAGACTCAGGAACAGCTTCTTCCCCTCTGTTATCAGGCTTCTGAACGGCCCTTCCATAAGCTAAGGTACTGTCCGATTCACCCCTAATCCTCATCTTCCTGTGCTCTAACTCTCCCTTTAGCTCAGGCCCTCGAGTTCTGGCAACATGCTTGTAAATCTTCTCTCCACCATATCCAGCCTGCCAATATCCTTTCTAAAACCCAACACAAAACACTGTACAACTCTTGTGTAACTTCACCAATGCCTTGTACAATTGAGATGTGACCATTTGAGTCGAGACCATTCTTCAGACTTATGATGAAGACTTCCTCAGTCTGACGAAGGCTCTCGAACCTAAACATCACCTATCCATAGAAACAAGGAACTGCAGATGCTGGTTTATACCAAAGATAGACACACAGTGCTGGAGTCAATCAATGGGTCAAACAGCATCTCTGGAGAAAAAGGATGTCTGAAGAAGGGTTCCGAGCTGAAACGTCACCTATCCATGTTCTCCACAGATGCTGCCTGACCCGCTGAGTTACTCCAGCACTCTGTGAAACGTCACCTATCCATGTTCTCCACAGATGCTGCCTGACCCGCTGAGTTACTCCAGCACTCTGTGAAACGTCACCTATCCATGTTCTCCACAGATGCTGCCTGACCCGCTGAGTTACTCCAGCACTCTGTGAAACGTCACCTATCCATGTTCTCCACAGATGCTGCCTGACCCGCTGAGTTACTCCCTTCCTCAGACTGAGAGTCAGGGGGGAGATGGACACTAGAGGTATGAAAAGTTACAGAACAAATCAGAGCCGGCACCGATGGCCAAGGAGCCCACAATGGTTCATTGTTGGCTGAAGAGTTTGAAGAAGGGTCTTGACCTGAAACGTCACCCATTCCTTCTCTCCAGAGATGCTGCCTGTCCCCGCTGAGTTACTCCAGCGTTGTGTGTCTATCTTTGATCAAATGCCGCCTGATATTGAACGGAGGTTCTCAAGGTACGGGGGATCGCTGGTCGGCGCGGACTCGGTGGGCCAAAGGGCCTGTTTTCGCGCCGTATCTCAAAACTAAACTAAACCACAATGGGACATCATGAAGACTTTAAAAAAATAGGTTGGAGGAATTTTATGAGGTGAAAATCCAATCTGCAACATGTCCACTTCATGATATATTTGCGGCTTGCTTTGTCCCTGCAATCAGATACCTGAACACGCCGAGTTACTATGGCAACAAGTGACTAATGCGCTGATTTTAATTGTACCAATACATGTGGTACTGACACAGCAACTGACCCGGTGTTGTGGAGGACAAGTCGAACACAGCAGTCTTGAGACGAGGTCATATTAAGCTGAAGTCAGCTTAAAAGCATCACTAAATCAGGACCTGGCGTTTGAAGACAATGGTATGAGAATATAGATACAAAAAGCTGGAGTAACTCAGCGGGACAGGCAGCGTCTCTGGAGGGAAGGAATGGGTGACGTTTCGGGTCGACACCCTTCTTCCGACTGAGGGGCAGGGGAGAGGGAGACACAGAGATATGGAGGGTTAGGGTGTGAACACGAAAGATCAAAGGGGACGTTCGAGAAGGGAAATGTAGACTGGTTCATTGTTGGCTGTGGGGAAGGTGACAACGAGGCGTACAAACAGTAAAATTAATCAGGAGGACAGTGAAACTAGTCGGGGAACTAGGGTGGTGAATCTGTGGAATTCTCTGCCACAGAAGGCTGTGGAGGACGTCAGTGGATATTTTTAAGGCAGAGAGAGATAGATTCTTGCATAGATTCATGATTACAATCGAGCCGTCCACAGTGTACAGATATATGATAAGGGAACAACGTTGAGTGGGAGGTGAAGCCAGCAAAGTCCGATCAAAGATAGTCCGAGGGTCTCCACTGAGGTAGATGGGAGGTCAGGACCACTCTCTAGTTGTTGATTGGATGGTTCAGTTGCCTGATAACAGCCGGGAAGAAACTGTCCCTGAATCTGGAGGTGTGTGTGCGTTTGTTTTCACACTTCTGTACCTCTTGCCCGATGGGAGAGGGGAGAAGAGGGAGTGGCCGGGGGTGAGACTGGTCCTTGATGATGCTGCTGGCCTTGCCGAGGCAGCGTGAGGTGTAGATGGAGTCGATGGAAGGAAGGGAGGTGGGTTTGTGTGTGACGGTCTGGGCTGCGTCCACAACTCTCTGAGATTTCTTGCGGTCCAGGATGGAGCTGTTCCCAAACCGTGCTGTGATGCATCCCGATAAAATGCTTTCCACGGCGCATCTGTAGAAGTTGGGGAGAGTTGCTGGGGACATGCCGAACTTCCTAAGGCATTGGTGTGCTAAGTTAGGAAGTTACCTGCCTCTTGCCTTACTGTTGACATGAACATTGAAAAGAAGTCACTTCAAGACAGCAGTTCCTTCTTCAAGTGAGTTTTAAAAAAAAAGGATGTCTGCCTTGGGACACTTCTTTGTGCAATTGTAGTCTAACAGTAACATGTATAGAAAACATATTCTCCCAGCTGTCAGCTCTTCATTGTGTATTTGCTTTATTGGATAGCAACAATGTTTGGTTTGGAGTTACAGCACGGAAACAAGCCCTTCATCCCACCAAGTTCGTGCCGACCATCGATCACCCATTCACACGCTCGTTCTATGTTAACCCACTTTCTCATCCACTCCTTACACACCAGGGACAATTTACATTTATACCAAAGCCAATGAAACTCACAAACCTGCACGTACGTCTTTGGAGTGTGGGAGGAAACCGGAGCACCCGGAGGAAACCCACGCAGGTCACGGGGAGAACGTGCAAACTCCGTGCAGACGGCGCCCGTGGTCGGGGTGGAACCCGGGTCTCTGGCGCCGTGAGGCAGCAGCTCTACCCGCTGCGTCACCGTGACGCCCGGTGCTGTGTACATGACTTGCTGATGTTCTTGTGATAGGTTGGCTGAGGTTACGATGATCTCTGCCTGTTCGCTATCAATAACCATGAAGATTGACTTCAAGCAAGTATTGAAGTTTGACTTCGAGCAACAAAGCCAAAATCTGCCAAATGTAACAAGAGAAGGTACACAAAATTGCTGGGGAAACTCAGCGGGTGCAGCAGCATCTATGGAGCGAAGGAAATAGGCGACGTTTCGGGCCGAAACCCTTCTTCAGACTGATGGGGGGTGGGGGGGGGGGAAGAAAGAAGGAAAAGGGGAGGAGGAGGAGGAGCCCGAGGGCGGGCGGATGGGAGGGTGGGAGGAGACAGCTAGAGGGTTAAGGAAGGGGAGGAGACAGCAAGGGCTAGCAAAATTGGGAGAATTCAATGTTAATGCCATACGGACGCAAGGTCCCCAGACGGAATATGAGGTGCTGTTCCTCCAATTTCCGCTGTTGCTCACTCTGGCAATGGAGGAGACCCAGGACAGAGAGGTCGGATTGGGAATGGGAGGGGGAGTTGAAGTACTGAGCCACCGGGAGTTCAGGTAGGTTATTGCGGACTGAGCGGAGGTGTTCGGCGAAACGATCGCCCAACCTACGCTTGGTCTCCCCGATGTAAATCAGCTGACATCTAGAGCAGCGGATGCAGTAGATGAGGTTGGAGGAGATACAGGTGAACCTTTGCAGCGCTGCTGGACTCCGTTCTTGTGTGTGTGTGTGTGTGTGTGTGTGTGTGTGTGTGTGTGTGTGTGTGTGTGTGTGTGTGTGTGTGTGTGTGTGTGTGTGTGTGTCTGTGTGTGTGTTTTTAAAACTCTGTTAAAGAAAATCAAAATGCCAACCACAAAGGTCAAATGACAGTGGGTGGGGTTAAATGTGGCAATTCATTCATAATACAAAGAAGACAATATTATCGATGGACAATTGAGTAACAGCCACAAAAATTGATTATGCCTTTTACATTATTACTTTGAATGTTATTGAAGATCTTGCAATCAATGGATACAAAGCACGTAACTGCAAGTAACTGTGGGTTCTTTGATTTATTGAAGAGACTCACAATGAAATGCCCGACTCTATAATGGTATTGAGATGTTAATAGCTTTGGACACTCTGCATAATGAGAGCAACATAACTACAAAATGAAATATGACAGATCAAATGCTGGGGCCTTGACATCAACATGGGATATACCTTATCAGCTCATCATTTCCCTGAGAATTACATCAAACTCACTAAATCCAAAGTAACTGGTATAAAAACACTGGACAATTTCCAAGGGGGTTAGAATAGAAAACAAACTGCTGGATAAATTCATTGATGCAAGCAAACCGTGAATCATGAGAGGATGAACTGCTGTCAGCAATGGTGACTGTGAAATCATGAATGAATGAATGAATGAGTGGCCGAGTATTCACATACAAGGAATTTGCCTTGGTGCTCCGCCCGCAAGTGACATCATGACATACAGTGACAGTTAGGAATGACACATAAAGCATTAAACATTCGTAATAAAACATTATTGATTGTCTTTTAGGCTTTGGAGACACAGCACACAAACAGGGCCCTTCGGCCCACCGAGTCCGCGCCGACCAGCAAATCGGCCCGTACACCAGCTCCGTCCTACACACACTGTGGACAATTTACAATTTTCACCGAAGCTAATTAATCAACCAACCTGCGCGTCTTTGGAGTGTGGGAGGAAACCGGAGCACCCGCTAACAGGGAGAAGGTACAAACTCCGTACAGACAACACCCGCAGTCAGGATCCAACCCGGGTCTCTGGCGCTGTGAGGCAGCAACTCTACCGCTGCGCCACCGTGACGCCATGAAACATTCCAGACTGATTCCTGGGATGGCAGGACTTTCATATGAAGAAAGACTGGATAGACTCGGCTTGTACTCGCTAGAATTTAGAAGATTGAGGGGGGATCTTATAGAAACGTACAAAATTCTTAAGGGGTTGGACAGGCTAGATGCAGGAAGATTGTTCCCGATGTTGGGGAAGTCCAGAACAAGGGGTCACAGTTTAAGGATAAGAGGGAAGTCTTTTAGGACTGAGATGACGAAAACATTTTATTTTCACACACAGAGAGTGGTGAATCTGTGGAATTCTCTGCCACAGAAGGTAGTTGAGGCCACAGTTCATTGGCTATATTTAAGAGGGAGTTAGATGTGGCCCTTGTGGCTAAAGGGATCAGGGGGCATGGAGAGAAGGCAGGTACAGGATACTGAGTTGGATGATCAGCCATGATCATATTGAATGGCGAATGGTGCAGGCTCGAAGGGCCGAATGGCCTACTCCTGCACCTATTTTCTATGTTTCTATTCACGAATGTTGGCAAGCAAAACAAAGCTTTTCACCGTACCTCAGTTACCGTTACAAGAATAAAACTACATACTGCCAATGGTTGCACTGTAACATAAATGACTCTGTGATTTAAGAGGAAAATAAAGGCACGTACTGTAAATTAAGCCCGATGCAGAAAACAAAGTTCTGGAGTAACTTAGCAGGTCAGGCAACATTTGTGGATAGAATTGAATGGAATGTTTTATGGTCACATGTAACAAGGGGCAGTGCTTGCATTCCTAAGGTATACAAACAGTGGCCAGCTAAAGGGCACTGCCAAAGATACAAAGTACCTCAGATCCTCCTTTGTTCTCCCCCCCCCCCCCACCCCACCCCCTCCTCCACAGCGGTCCCTCACGCCAGGTTCCCATTAGACTGGGTTGGTGGTCTGAAGAAGGGTCCTGACCCAAAACGTCACCAAGGCGAGTCCCTCCACAGATGCTGCCTGACCCGCTGAGTTCCTCCAGTGTGTTTGATTTCCAGCATCCTTGTGTCTCCAATTGGGGCCCAAGGAGCTGTTAGCTCAGGGAGTCAAGTGTCGGAAGATTGTCGGAACGTTATCTAAAGTATTCACAGTCCAAATTTTAAAACGGGCACGTTGGCAACCTTAGGGAGAAATCAGATCAATAAAATAGATTGCTTCCGAGGAAAAACATTTTCAACAGATTGCTCATGTCGAGATGGATCATCAATAACAACAAACACAAATAAAAATATAACCTGCCCGTAGCTCCTTCAAAACAGCGATTCAGTCTGGGAATTTCGATGGCCTTTCACCTTTCTCTGGATGACTCCAGAGTTTGACACACCAACGTTATTGCGACAAATAGGAGTGTTTAGTTCCGTTTAGAGATACAGCGCAGAAACAGGCCCTTCGGCCCATCGCGTCCACGCCGACCAGCGGTCCCCGCACATTCGATAGACAATAGACAATATGTGCAGGAGTAGGCCATTCGAACCTTCGAGCCAGCACCGCCGTTCAATGTGATCATGGCTGATCATCCACAATCAGTATCCCGTTCCTGCCTTCTCCCCATATCCCCTGACTCCGCTATTTTTAAGAGCCCTATCTAGCTCTCTCTTGAAAGCATCCAGAGAATCTGCCTCCACCGCCCTCTGAGGCAGAGAATTCCACAGACTCACAATTCTCTGTGAGAAAAAGTGTTTCCTCGTCTCCGTTCTAAATGGCTTACCCCTTATTCTTAAATTGTGGCCCCTGGTTCTGGACTCCCCCAACGTCAGGAGCATGTTTCCTGCCTCTAGCGTGTCCAAGCCCTTAACAATCTTATATGTCTCAATGAGATTCCCTCTCATCCTTCTAAACTCCAGAATGTATAAGCACAGCTGCTCCATTCTCATTCACACTATCCTACACGCACTGCAAACAATTTTACAGTTTCACGTCTATACCAAGCCAATTAACCTACAAACCTGCACGTCTTTGGAGTGTGGGAGGAAACCGAAGACCTTGGAGAAAACCCACGCAGGTCATGCGGGGGGGGGGGGGGGGGGGGGGGGGGGGGGGGGGGGGACGTACAAACTCTGCACAGACAGCACCCGTAGTCGGGATCGAACCCGGAACTCTACCGCTGTGCCACTGCCACCCAAAGAGTTTGGTTTGATTGTGTTCATGTATATTATTATCTGGGCTGTTTGGATAGCATGTAAAACAAAGCTTTTCACAGTACATGTGCCAATAATGAATCTAAACCTGAACTTAAACAGGTATTGGTGCATGGAGGTGGAACGTCAGCTTGAGAATGTGCCAGAGAGTCTTGTCTACGTTTGTGCTGACCTCACCTTTTTCAAGAATTGCCGCTGAGCGGGCGGCACGGTGGCGCAGCGGTAGAGTTGCTGCCTCACAGCGCCAGGGACCCGAGTTCAATCCTGACTACGGAGTTTGTACGGTCCCCCTGTGACCACGTGGGTTTTCTCCGGGTGCTCCGGTTTCCTCCCACACTCCAAAGACGTGCGGGTTTGTAGGGTAATTGGCTTCTGTAAATTGCAAATTGTCCCCAGTGTGTGTAGGATAGTGTTAGTGTGCGGGGATCGCTGGTCGGCGCGGACTCGGTGGGCCGAAGGGCCTGTTTCCGCGCTGTATCTCTAAAGTCCAACGTTCAAAGTAAAGTCTAGAGAGAAATAAAGAGCAGCATCGTAGGATGGCGTATCCCACCGTTCAATAAACAGGTACGTGGATAGGACAAGTTTGGAGGGATATGGACCAAGCACAGGCAGGTGGGACTAGTGTAGCCGGGACATTGTTGGCCAGTGTGGGCAAGTTGGGCCGAAGGGCCTGTTTCCAGGCTGTATCACTCTATGACACCATCTCACCGTCCACACGGGAGCAATGGCTCTGCAGCAAGGAGTCCACAAAGCTGCCCAGTCCTGAATCCTCTCGTGATAAATTTGCTGCCATTAAACAACCAAAGTGCCGGCTCAGCACAAGGAAACATTTTTGAACATAAATGCAGATAAATGGTAATAATCCTTCACCAAATGTATATCCCAGGCACAAACAGTTATTAATAGTGTGAATTTATCTATATCGATGGCTGTGTAGAGGCCCAGTCAGATTAATCTCTGAAATATTGTCGCCACTCAGAAACTCAGCTAATAAATCTCGAGCTATGATTCTGGCATGTGCCATGCACACACACTAAACCTCAAGGCTACAATCACTGTACCTCATTAGGGGAGCAATGAAGCTGCCTGCAGTGTTTAATGAGAAAATATTACGCTCCTCCCCGTCTCATCTGCAATGTAAAGACACGAATATTGAACAAGTGCATCTGTCACAAGGGTTCGGCTTCTTGCACCAGTTTATGGACAACGCAAGTGAGAGCTTGCGTTGTCCATAAACTGGTGCAAGAAGCCGAACCCTTGCTACCTTGGGCACTAGCCGTACAGTGGACCGGCAAACCGTGGCCGCACCCGACAGTCTGAAGAAGGGTCTCCACCCGAAACGTCACCCATTCCTTCTTTCCGGAGATGCTGCCTGTCCCGCTGAGTTACTCCGGCATTTGTGTCTATCTTCGGCTTTAAACCAGCATCTGCAATTCCTTCCCACACATTTCGTTTAGTTTAGATTAGAGATACAGCGCGGAAACAGGCCCTTCAGCCCACCGGGCCTGCGCTGACCGGCGATCCCCGCACACTAACACGATCCTAGCGGCGATTATTTTACATTTACACCAAGCCAATTAACCTACAAACCCGCACGTCTTTGGAGTGTGGGGAGGAAACCGAAGATCTCGGAGAAAACCCACGGGGAGAACGTACAAACTCCGCACAGACAGCACCCGTAGTCGGGATCGAACCCGGGTCTCCGGCGCTGCATTCGCTGTGAGGTGGCAACTCTACCGCTGCGCCACCGTGACCGGCCAAAGTTTTTGTCAGATGTTTTCCCCAGAATTGAAAAATCAAATACAAAATAGAAACTTACAAAATTCTTAAGGGGTTGGACAGGCTAGATGCAGGAAGATTGTTCCCGATGTTGGGGAAGTCCAGAACAAGGGGCCACAGCTTAAGGATAAGGGGGAAAACCTTTAAAACCGAGATGAGAAGAACTTTTTTCACACAGAGAGTGGTGAATCTCTGGAACTCTCTGCCACAGAGGGTAGTCGAGGCCAGTTCATTGGCTATATTTAAGAGGGAGTTAGATGTGGCCCTTGTGGCTAAGGGGATCAGAGGGTATGGAGAGAAGGCAGGTACGGGATACTGAGTTGGATGATCAGCCATGATCATATTGAATGGCGGTGCAGGCTCGAAGGGCCAAATGGCCTACTCCTGCACCTAATTTCTATGTTTCTATGTTTCTATGTTTAGAGGATGCAGTCGTCAGGCAAGAGGGCCAAAGTCTAAAGGAGATGTGCGGGACAAGTTTTTTTACACAGAGGGTGGTGGGTGTATGGAACAAGCTGCCAGAGGAGGCAGTAGAGGCTGGGACTATCCCAACGTTTAAGAAACAGTTAGACAGGTACATGGATAGGACAGGTTTGGAGGGATATGGGCCAAACGCGGGCAGGTGGGACTAGTGTGGATGGGACATGTTGGCCGGTGTGTGGGCAAGTTGGGCCGAAGGGCCTGTTTCCACACTGTATCACTGTGACTCTATGAATGCAGGAGTTCAGGGGAATCGCTGTCCATGGTGCTGAGCCTGGCTCTGCATGTTAGCAGCTACTGAGTGCAGGTGAAGAGTGCCACCGTGGCTAGCCCTTCCATCACTGTTTCATTCCCAAACCCTGCACGGCACGTTCCTGGTAGTTCTATGTGAGACGGAGAAGGCCGGAGGTAACCGTAGGCCGCGGAAAGCATTTTATTGGGATGCATCACAGCACGGTTTGGGAACAGCTCCATCCAAGAGCGCAATAAATCGCAGAGAATTGTGGACGCAGCCCAGACCGTCACACACAAACCAACCTCCCTTCCTTCCATCGACTCCATCTACACCTCACGCTGCCTCTGCAAGGCCAGCAGCATCATCAAGGACCATCAAGGACTCACCCTGGTCACTCCCTCCTCTCCCCTCTCCCATCGGGCAAGAGGTACAGAAGTGTGAAAAAAGATAGCGGAGTTAGTGGATATGGGGAGAAGACAGGAACTGATTGGGGATGATCAGCCATGATCACATTGAATGGCGGTGCTGGCTCGAAGGGCCGAATGGCCTCTACTCCTGCACCTATTGTCTATTGTCCATTGGCTAAAACACACACCTCCAGATTCAGGGACAGTTTCTTCCCAGCTGTTATCAGGCAACTGAACCATCCTACCACAACCAGAGAGCAGTGCTGAACTACCATCTACCTCATTGGAGACCCTCGGACTATCTTTGAATGGACTTTACTGGCTTTATCTTACACTAAACCTTATTCACGTTATTCCGTTTATCAAATATCTGTACACTTTAGACGGCTCGATTGTAATCATGTATTGTCTTTCCGCTGACTGGTTAGCACGCAACAAAAGCTTTTCACTGTAACGAGTCCTGGCAACATCCTCGTAAATCTTCTCCGCAACCTAACCAGTTTATTTCCTATAACATGGTGACCAAAACTGAACACAACACTCTAAATGCGGCCTCACGAATTTAGTTTAGTTTAGTTTAGAGATACAGCTCGGAAACAGGCCCTTCGGCCCACCGAGCCCGCGCCGACCAGCGATCCCTGCACACTAACACTATCCTACACACACCAGGGACAATTTACAATTTTACCAAAGCCCATTAACCTACAAACCTGTACGTCTTTCGGCTGTGGGAGGAAACCGGAGCGCCCGGAGGAAAACCCACGCAGGTCACGGGGAGAACGTGCAAACTCCGCAGATTGGTCAGGATGGAACCCGGGTCTCTGGCGCCACCCGTGCCACATGCTGCCCATCAGATGCCAGTGTAGGCCAGGCTTGCAGGAATGGGCTTTGAGGTGAGGTTTGCTTCTCCTGCATGGAAAATGATTGGGAAGCTGGAAGCACCGATTAGACCACTGGCAGGAAGTCCCCCCCCCCCCCCCCCCCCCCCCCCCCCCCCCGCACCATCCAGTCAGTTACACATGGACTCCTCTGCACACCTTGCCCCATTTACGACGTCACAAGTAATGGGATGTCTGCACTCGAGGAGAGGATGGGGATTCCCTGTAAATTTCAGAGTGATGGACACAGGCTCTGGCAGTAATTAATGGAGCAACGACCAATTCACTGATATATCATTCCCCGCGGTCCATACAATTTATGGGCGTCCTCTCCTGAATCTTATGAATATTATTTTTATAAATGGCTCGGCTGAATGATTAATACCTCTGCAGCTCATTACTTGAGCAAAAACATTCATCTGGTGAATGCATCAGCATGTCACTTGGAGAGTGAAGGAGGGGGAGTTCCCCCCCCCCCCCCCCCCCCCCACCTGGTGTTTTCATAATCCATCCAAAAGTCATAAATCCATAAAGAAACGGACAGGTCCCTTGACAGACCTTTTCTTCATTCTGAAGATAGACACAAAAAGCTGGAGTAACTCAGCGGGACAGGCGGCGTCTCTGGAGGGAAGGAATGGGTGACGTCTCGGGTCGAGGCCCTCCTACAGGCCCTGGTTCAAAGGTGGTTTATTAGCCATTCCCTCTTCTCCCCTCTCCCATGGGGCAAGAGGTACAGAAGTGTTAAAACGAACGCACACACACCTCCAGATTCAGGGGCAGTTTCTTCCCAGCTGTTTTCAGGCAACTGAACCATCCTACCACAACCAGAGAGCGGTCCTGACCTCCCATCTACCTCATTGGTGACTATCCTTGATCGGACTTTACTGACTTTACCTTGCACTAAACGTTATTCCTTTATCATGTATCTGTACACTGTGGACGGCTCAATTGTAATCATGTACAGTCTTTCTGTTGACTGGTTAGCACGCAACAAAAGCTTTTCGCTGTACCTCAGTACAAGTGACGAGAAACAAAACGGAACTATTATCACATGTGAAAACGCACAGTGGAATTCCTTTTTTGGGGGGGCATACAGTCCAGTGAAGTATTGCCATGTTTAAACACAATCCCCGATTAGCAAAGTGGCCAGAATTAGTTTTGGCATCATTTTCAAAGTCGGGTCCGTGCTCGAGGCTTTACAAGTGGCCTCCGATCCAGGCGAGCCCCAGGCTGCTGTGGGGCCTCCAGCCATCACCTTCCTTGGACATTCAGGTCAGGACCCAAGAAGGGTCCTGACCTGAAACGTCACCTATCAATGTTCTCCAGAGATGCTGCCTGACCCGCTGAGTTACTCCAGCACTCTGTGAAACGTCACCTATCCATGTTCTCCACAGATGCTGCCTGACCCGCTGAGTTACTCCAGCACTCTGTGAAACGTCACCTATCCATGTTCTCCAGAGATGCTGCCTGACCCGCTGAGTTACTCCAGCACTCTGTGAAACGTCACCTATCCATGTTCTCCACAGATGCTGCCTGACCCGCTGAGTTACTCCAGCACTCTGTGAAACGTCACCTATCCATGTTCTCCACAGATGCTGCCTGACCCGCTGAGTTACTCCAGCACTCTGTGAAACGTCACCTATCCATGTTCTCCACAGATGCTGCCTGACCCGCTGAGTTGCTCCAGCACTCTGTGAAACGTCACCTATCCATGTTCTCCACAGATGCTGCCTGACCCGCTGAGTTACTCCAGCACTCTGTGAAACGTCACCTATCCATGTTCTCCACAGATGCTGCCTGACCCGCTGAGTTACTCCAGCACTCTGTGAAACGTCACCTATCCATGTTCTCCACAGATGCTGCCTGACCCGCTGAGTTGCTCCAGCACTCTGTGTCCTTATTATCCATAGTTATGTCCATCAAAATTACTACTGCCTATATTTCTCTCCCATCATGGGAATAAAAAGGTTTGCTGTGTCTCATGTAGTTCCTGATTGTCATCTGGTATTCGTTGCCCCAAGTAGGAATACTGACAGGAACCTTCCAGAAGGATACGATTGTAAATGAACAAGGTCAAGTGCTAATGGAATGAGTCATGTGGCTAGATTCTAACAAACTCCTGGGTATAATGAGATGAAGTATCATCTCCATAAAGCACTTGAATCTCATCTATCATCCTGTCAAGCATGAATGAATGAGCAGTAACCTTAAGCAGTTTTACTTACTGCTATCATTATTTAATAAGTTGAGAACATTTTCAACTAAGTAGCAATGGTGTGTGCCCATTGTACTTGCCACTGAGGTGAGGTTATCCAGAGTATTTGCTTTGTTTCATATTTCCACTTTGTGCATGCTTTCTTATTCAGGAAACCACGGACTTTTGTAAATTCATGAATCACTTGTGGGCGTAGCGGTAGAGTGGCGCAGCGGTAGAGTTGCTGCCTTACAATGCCGGAGACCCAGGTTCCATCCTGACCTCGGGTGCTGTCTCTGCGTGTGTGTGTGTGTGTGAAGTTTGCACGTTCTCCCTGTGACCACGTGGGTTTGCTCCGGGTTCTCCGGACGCGCGTTTCCTCCCACATCCCAAACACGTGCGGGTTTGGAGGTTAATTGGCTTGGGGTAAATGTTAAAATTGTCCCGAGCGCTAACGTGCGGGGATCGCTGGTCGGCGCGGACTCGGTGGGCCGAAGGGCCTGTCTCCGCGCCGTATCTCGAAACTCTGAACTTTAAATTGGCCCCGGAGCAGAAGCGTCCACGTGGCGGGATAGGAACTGGACGTATCCTGAGCTAATTCCGCCACCACCATCACCGATGGCGACAAGTGATGGCTTCCACTGATTGTCGCCGGAAGCTTGCGTCCTTCACAGGATGGACGATGACATCCCTGTTTTTATATTCTAGCCCTGACTAAATAAATCGAACTTGCGGGGGGCTTGGAGTTCTAACTGGAGGTCTAACTGTTTCAGCTGTGGGGGATTTGCAGGCTGCCTCACTGCTGTGTGTGACTGTATTATTGAAAGATGAAACGCGAGTGACATTTGTACATTGTAAATGGAATAGAAACATAGAAACAAACGAAAAAAAGAAACAATGATAAAGGAAACAGGCCATTGTTAGCTGTTTGCTGGGTGAGAACGAGAAGCTGGTGCGACTTGGGTGGGGGGCACCAGCTCCGCTAGGCGGAGTAGAGTGTTAGTGGAGGGAAATTGGATGGTTGGTCGAGGAGGAAACGGAGGGCTTTAAGGCCTTCCTGGTGGGTGGTGGAGGTGTAGAGTGACTGAACATCCATAGTAATGGATGGCGGGACTGTCATATGACGAAAGATTGAAAAGACTAGGCTTGTATTCACTGGAGTTTAGAAGGATGAGGGGTGGGGGATCTTATAGAAATATATAAAATTATAAAAGGACTGGACAAGCTAGATGCAGGAAAAATGTTCCCAATGTTGGGCGAGTCCAGAACCAGGGGCCACACGTTCTTAGAATAAAGGGAAGGCCATTTAAGACTGAGGTGAGAAAAAACTTTTTCACCCAGAGAGTTGTGAATTTGTGGAGGGCAGTGGAGGCCAAATCACTGGATGGATTTAAGAGAGAGTTAGATAGCATTCTAGGGACTAGTGGAGTGAAGGGACATGGGGAGAAGGCAGGCACGGGTTATTGATTGGGGACGATTAGCCATGATCATATTGAATGGAGGTGCTGGTTCAAAGGGCCGAATGGCCTCCTCCTGCACCTATTTTCTATGTTTCTATTACCCCCCCCCCCCCCCCATGCTGTGACACAACGGCATGCATTGGTGGTACGGCACACATGCGAAGAGCTATGGCAGGCTCAACGCATCCGATCGCACTGTACACCTCTTTGTTAATTTCTAAATGCAGCCTCTTCTGACTAACTGTTCAAGGCACACCGAGCTGAGGTTTTCATTCTCACTTTGATATCAGGGCTCCCAAACTGAGAGACGACGTAATTAGAACTCCTTATCGATGTGCGGCAAATCAAAATATCAAACGCGTCCCATCAGACGATCTGTCTGATTCAATAATCACTAATAGGTGACAACATCCAGCAGCAAATTGAACGATGAATCTGTACATGAGATTAGCCACATTGGATGCTGATGGGAATTCCCATCTCTCTGTCAAAAGGAACACACAGAAGCAGTGGTGACATTCTCCACTTCGTCAAACCGCACAGTAGCTCTGCATTACAACTCCGCCTTTGTCAAAAAAATAAATAATTATCTACAACAAATGCTTTCGATGCCAACTCTGTCAGTGAGAAACAATGCGAAATAACAATCGCCGGGCCTGGAAAGGCAGCTGCTCTGAATGTCAAAACAAGACACTGCAGATGCTGGATTACACCCAAAGACAGACGCAAAGTGCTGGAGTAACTCAGCGGGTCAGGCAGCATCTGTGGAGAACATGGATAGGTGACGTTTCACAGAGTGCTGGAGTAACTCAGCGGGTCAGGCAGCATCTGTGGAGAACATGGATAGGTGACGTTTCACAGAGTGCTGGAGTAACTCAGCGGGTCAGGCAGCATCTGTGGAGAACATGGATAGGTGACGTTTCACAGAGTGCTGGAGTAACTCAGCGGGTCAGGCAGCATCTGTGGAGAACATGGATAGGTAACGTTTCACAGAGTGCTGGAGTAACTCAGCGGGTCAGGCAGCATCTGTGGAGAACATGGATAGGTGACGTTTCACAGAGTGCTGGAGTAACTCAGCGGGTCAGGCAGCATCTGTGGTGAACATGGATAGGTGACGTTTCACAGAGTGCTGGAGTAACTCAGCGGGTCAGGCAGCATCTGTGGAGAACATGGATAGGTGACGTTTCACAGAGTGCTGGAGTAACTCAGCGGGTCAGGCAGCATCTGTGGTGAACATGGATAGGTGACGTTTCACAGAGTGCTGGAGTAACTCAGCGGGTCAGGCAGCATCTGTGGAGAACATGGATAGGTGACGTTTCACAGAGTGCTGGAGTAACTCAGCTGGGTCAGGCAGCATCTGTGGAGAACATGGATAGGTGACGTTTCACAGAGTGCTGGAGTAACTCAGCGGGTCAGGCAGCATCTGTGGAGAACATGGATAGGTGACGTTTCAAGACAACTTCCCTTCTCCAGAGACAACTGATTTCCTATTTAAATTGGAGACAATTAGTCACCTCAGTGATGTTGATTCTGGAACGTCTTGTCCAGGACTTAGGGAAAGAACTCAACAGGCTGCCTTTGAAACAGGAATGTTGCCTTGGGGGCTGTCCCACTGCGGCGACCTAAGCGGTGAGTTTAGACGAGTTTGCCCTCGACTCAAACTCGCAGCATGGTCGACACGTGGTCCGAGGAGCTCCTATGAGGTTACTGGAACTCTCCTTCATGCTCCAGGGAGGTACACGCCTATCGCGGCCTCAGCTAGGTTGCGGATCAAGTTCAAGTTCAAGTTCAAGTGAGTTTATTGTCATGTGTCCCTGTATAGGACAATGAAATTCTTGCTTTGCTTAAGCACACAGAAAATAGTAGGCATTTACTACAAAACAGATAAATGTGTCCATATACCATGATATAAATATATACACACATGAATAAATAAACTGGAAGTGCAAATAACAGAAAGTGGTTGCTAATAATCAGAGTTTTGTCCGAGCCAGGTTTAATAGCCTGATGGCTGAGGGGAAGTAGCTATTCCTGAACCTGGTCGTTGCAGTCTTCAGGCTCCTGTACCTTCTACCTGAAGGTAGCAGGGAGATCAGTGTGTGGCCAGGATGGTGTGGGTCTTTGATGATACTGCCAGCCTTTTTGAGGCAGCGACTGCGATAAATCCCCTCGATGGAAGGAAGGTCCGAGCCGATGATGGACTGGGCAGTGTTTACTACTTTTTGTAGTCTTTTCCTCTCCAGGGCGCTCAAATTGCCGAACCAAGCCACGATGCAACCGGTCAGCATGCTCTCGACTGTGCACCTGTAGAAGTTAGAGAGAGTCTTCCTTGACAATCTGACTCTCCATAAACTTCTCAGGAAGTAGAGGCGCTGATGAGCTTTTTTGATAATTGCATTTTTCAGCATATCGAAAAATTTTCGGCGAGTAAAATTTGGTCGGCATGGTTCTTTTGAACTCGTAGTGGAGTGGAGTGGGGTCGCTATTTAGTTACAGGCAGTCGAGTGCAGCCGTAGGCAAAGGCATGGCTCCTGAGGTCATGACAGCATGGCTAATTGATTCAGTTGCAAGCGCTGAGCCAGGAAACAGTGTGATAAACAAATAGGCTGGACAAGGTTTAATCTGTTAAGGGTTCGAAGACCATGCTCACACCCACAGCTCTGGGAACAGCAGAATCGTTAGGCTTTAGCCCTAACAGACACAGAGCAGAAACAGGCCCTTCGGCCCACTGAGTCCGCGGCCGAACAGCGATCGCCATGAACAAGAGCACTATCACACACACACACACTAGGGGACAATTTACAATTGACACCAAGCCAATTAACACACAAAACTGTCTTTGGAGTGTGGGTGTAAACCGGAGCACCCGGAGAAAACCCACGCAGGTCACGGGGAGAACGTACAAACTCCGTACAGACAGCACCCGCGGTCAGGATGGAACCCGGGTCTCTGGCGCCGTGAGGCAGCAACTCTACCGCTGCGCCACTGTGATGCCCAGCTGAGTGCCATTTTAGCACATATCAAAAGGAATTTCGAGTCTGTTGTATTCTGAGTCTTTGTTTCATAATTTGTGCATTTTCCTGATGCCTTGGTTATTAATAGAGAGTTAAACTTATAATTATACCTAAAATATAATAATTATTTTGTCTTGTACATAAGATGCCTTATATATTCTGAGAATGCGTAAGAATTCGTGGCGTGAACGCCTTGCATTACTCTCAATGGATGCAATGTTGAGCTGTGAAAGAGTGGGGGCCAGAACAGTTGTGTTCGGTGGCGTACAAACTCTCGCCTGCGATCTCCCAGCTGCACGACAAGATCTATCACAAAGGGCTCAGCAACGTGTGTTGTGAGGGATGAAATCACAACTTCATGTGCAGAAAAATGCAGAATGAGCAACTTTCTGGACAGGTCCTGGAGTCGTTCAATGGAAAATCATAATATCCGTAAAAATCGAAAATCTTCCAACCCACCATTCTACCTCCAGGTCCCTCAGGTCGGCCGACTTGGGGCTACTGACCATCCCGCGGTCTAGGTTTAAGCTCAGGGGCGACCGCACTTTTGCGGTTGCAGCCCCTAGACTGTGGAACAGCATCCCTCTCCTCATCAGAACTGCCCCCTCCATCGACTCCTTTAAGTCACAACTCAAAACCTATTTCTACTCCCTAGCGTTTTTGAGCCCCTTTGTAAACAGTTTATGTATGTATTGTTACGTCTGTGTACCATTGTATGTAGAACATTAGTACCTGCATTGCTGTGAAGCACTTTGTGCTATACAATAAAAATCATTATTTATTATTATTATTATTAAAATGGAGGGGAGGGGTGGGGGGGCGCGTCACGGTGGCGCAGTGGTAGAGTTGCTGCCTCACGGTCGTGAAGGTGGGACAGGACCTTTACAGCACTTGCCGCACAGGAGTCCCGGGTTCGATCCTGACTGTAGGGAGTTTGATCGTTCTCCTCGTGAGCCGTGTGGGTTTTCTCCGGGTGCTCAGTTTTCCACCACACTCCAAAGACGTACAAGTTTGTAACTTAATTGGCTTGGTATCAATGTAAAATTGTCCCTAGTGTGTGTAGGATAGTGAAGTGTACGGGGGTCGCTGGTCGGCGCAGACTCGGTGGGCCGACGGGCCTGTTTCCACTCTGTATCTCAAAACGAAACTAAGTTAAATGAGATACCACTTACATAAATAGTGGATAGTCTGTTAGAGAGGACTGTAGTTCTTATATGATCTTTCTCCCAATTAAATTAGCCAACAGAAAACTTGACAGTCTTACTGATCTGTGTGAGATCTGGTCTACACTGAAGATAGACACAAAAAGCTGGAGTAACTCAGGCAGCATCTCTGGAGACAAAGAACAGGTGACGTTTCAGGTCGAGACCCTTCTTCAGACTGAGTGTCAGGGGAGAGGGAACTGAGACATGAAAAGGTGCATATACAGAACAAATTATGAAAGATATGTCATAAGTGATAGGAGTAGAATTAGGCCATTCGGCCCATCAAGTCCACTCCGCCATTCAATCATGGCTGATCTATCTCTCCCTCCTAACCCCATTCTCCTGCCTTCTCCCCATAACCCCTGACACCCGTACTAATCAAGAATCTATCAATCTCTGCCTTAAAGGTATCCACTGACTTGTGGCCTCCACAGCCGTCTGTGGCAATGAATTCCACAGATTCACCAGACTATAATTCATCCTCATCTCCTTCCTAAAGGAATGCCCTTTTATTCTGAGACTGTGTCCTCTGGTCCTAGACTCTCCCACCAGTGGAATCAGTACATGGATAGGATGTTTCGAGGGTTAGAAACATTGGGAATAAGAAGGACACAGAGTGCTGGAGTAACTCAGCGGGTCAGGCAGCATCTGTGGAGAACGTGGATAGGTGACGTTTCACAGAGTGCTGGAGTAACTCAGCGGGTCAGGCAGCATCTGTGGAGAACTTGGATAGGTGACGTTTCACAGAGTGCTGGAGTAACTCAGCGGGTCAGGCAGCTTCTGTGTGGAGAACATGGATAGGTGACGTTTCACAGAGTGCTGGAGTAACTCAGCGGGTCAGGCAGCATCTGTGGAGAACATGGATAGGTGACGTTTCACAGTGCTGGAGTAACTCAGCGGGTCAGGCAGCATCTCCCGCGTCGGGACGATCAAAACTCCCGCGTCGGTGCGGTTGAAGCTCCTGCGGCTTGGAGTTCCCGCGATGGAGCTCCTGATGTTAGGCCACAGTGTGGATGGAATTACGATACGGGGAAAAATCGCATCTCCGTAGAGATTAGAAAAAGTTTCCCCCAATTTCCTCCCCCCCCCCCACACATAAAACAAGCTAAAGAACACTGAAAACATACATTTGACACATACAAAACATACGCAGAAAAGGAAAGGACAGTCAGACTGTTGGCGAGGCAGCCATTGCTGGCACCACCCGCATATGGGCCAAACACAGACAGACAGGACGAGTGCAGATGCGGCATGTTGGTCGGTGCGGGCAACTGTGGCCTGTCTCTGCGCTGGGTGACCCTCTGACTCTCGTACACGTTGTGTCTTTGTATTTTGTGGAAACCACAGATCGTTTCCTCCTCTCCCAGTCGCCCACCCGCCCCAGGAATCAGTCGAGTGCAAAAAGCTGTTTACTTCTTGAGAGCAGTCTGTCTGTGCCCTGGGCAAGCCTTCTGCGGCCTTCCGTTTCTGCATGGCAGCACCCAGCTTGTTAATGAGCAGTGGTTTAACAGGCTCACCGCACAAGAGGCTTTTAATGAGGATCGTGGGATAATTTTCCTTTGGTGTGATAATAGCTGTTACTCCAAGTCAAAGAGCTGGACCTTAACTCTTGACACCAATCTACCCAGTCTAAATTGAGTACATGCTGTTCAGAAATGGTGCTAATCCAGCCTGATAGGTCAAACGCAATTAGCACCAAATTGTGGCCTAAATATATTGGAATAATGACCCTAAGCAAGGTCATGCAGAAGCAAGGAGGATATCTGGAGGCCAAAGTACGTGTTGGCAATTGTACAAATCAAGGGATGGGGGAATTAATATTAATGGGTGGCGCAGCGGTAGAGTTGCTGCCTCACGGCGCCAGAGACCTCGGTTCAATCCTGACTGCGGGTGCTGTCTGTACGGAGTCTATACGCTCTCCCTGCGTGGGTTTTCTCTGGGATCTTTGGTTTCCTCCCACACTCCACTGTAGGGTTAATAGGTTTATAGAATAAATGTAAACCGTCCTAAGTGTGTATATAACCAGTGTTAGTGTGCGGGGATCGCTGGTCGGCGCGGACTCGGTGGGCCGAAGGGCCTGTTTCCGCACTGTATCTCTAAACTAAACTAAACTAAACGTCACCCATTCCTTCTCTCCACAGATGCTGCCTCACCTGCTGAGTTACTCCAGCATTTTGTGTCTACCTTCGATTTTACCAGCATCTGCAGTTCTTTTTTACACGTATACTGTAATGTAGTTTAGTTTAGAGATACAGTGTAACTTCAACAAAAGTAACTGTATATATATTAACGGCATATTTCTAAGTACATCATACTGAAAGCCCTGTCCCACGGTACGAGTTCATTCCAAGAGTTCTCCCGAGTTTACCCTGATTTGAACTCGGAGATTTACGGTAATGGCCACTCGTCGGTACTCGGGGCTCTCGTGGACATTTTTCATCATGTTGAAAAATCTTCACGAGTCTTCCCGTGCTTACCTGCCGTTAGCGAGTCTTCCCGAGTACCTGCCGTTAGCGAGTTTTCCCGAGTACCTGCCGTTAGCGTTACGAGCCGCTAAGAGACGTCCCCGAGCTCCGACGTACCCGCTACGTTCATTCTCCGTGCTTACCACGAGTTTGATTTTTTTTTTAAACTCGGGGAGAGCTCTTGGAATGAACTCGTACAGTGGGACAGGGCTATTAGGCAACAATTTTATTCATCAACAATAATCAATAACATTATCATTTACATCAACTCCACTGAACTTCAAGAAGACAAAAAGATCTTTATTTTTTCACCACATTAGAAGGAACATCATTTCAGATGTTCTTAACAATATACTTTGAACAATTACGTGCTTTTCATTCTTTATGGGCACTTCGCCCTGGCTATCTTCAGACAAATGATCTAAAAAGTTTTGAAAGTCGGCGCTTTATATACCCGCGTCACCTGGGCGCCACCCGCAGGACAGTGTACGTTAGCGTGTGACAGGGCGCACGGCATGATGGGACACCCAGAGGTCGCCTGGAGATGTGGAACATTCCCAAATCCAGGGGCGGCAGGGAGACACCGCACGTCATTACACGCGTCACGCCCCGACCACGCCGCGACAACCTCTCTTCAGGCTGTGGCCGAAAATGTCGCCCAAGTGGGCCTTTACTCATGCCCATCATTCACGCTGGCACCCTTTCTCTCCGCCATTGTCCATGATTACGCCGTGAGGCGGGCGCTCAAGGAACGTGAGGGCCTCGCAATCACCCCAAGGCGTTCGAGAAGGGTCAACTTGTCAGACCTCGACTTCTTGGCTGATGACATCGTCCTGCTGTCAGACCAGACCAGATCAGGGAGGCACAGGAGCTGCTTTGGCCGGGTCGAGACAGAGTGTGTGACAGTGGGCCTCCACCTCAATGCCAAGAAGACTGAGTACATGGCGTGCATCGTTGGTGACCACGAGCCTCACGAGACCAGCGGCGGTGAATCTCTCAAGAAAGTGGAGGACTTCAAGTAGCTGGGAGTGAGGATGCAATGACAAACAATGCCCAGTAGGCCGCAGCCTGCCACTCCCAGTTCCCCACCACAGGCTGCGGCCTAGCGGGCATTGAGGGTGCAGTGGCGATTACCACACCTCCCCTGATCCCCTGTTCCTAACACAGCACTAACCCAAAACATTGCCACACTCTCCCCAGACCTGACACAAGCCCGCTTTTCTGAAATGTGATTTTTCATTCAAACTGATTGAAAGACATTCTGCATCTTTGCATTTTGCTCGGAGAGCTTGTTGTGCTAGCACAGATATCCTTATCTCTCCTGTGTAGGCTTCAAATCATCAAAATGCTCGGCAGACTGACTGTTCCAATGTACTTGTCAGTTCGTTCCAGCAACAGGCATGTAGCTGGATGGCAAGAAGGTTTTTTTTAAGCAGCAAATGAAAAAGAGGAAAAAAAACTCCGCAGATGCTGGAAATCCGAAGGAAAGCCGCTAATGGTCATGCAATTAGCTGTGACGCATTAGGGTAAAAGGTGCGGCACGGTGGCGCAGAGGTAGAGTCGCTGCCTCACAGCGCCAGAGACCCGGGTTCCATCCCGACTACAGGTGCTGTCTGTACAGAGTTTGTACATTCTCCCCGTGACCTGCGTGGGTTTTCTCCGGGTGCTTTGGTTTCCTCCCACACTCCAAAGACGTGCGGGTTTGTAGGTTCATTGGCTTGGTAAAGAGTGTAAATTGTCGCTAGTGTGCGTAGGGTAGTGTTAGTGTGCGGGGATCGCTGGTCGGGGTGGACTCGGTGGGCCGAAGGGCCTGTATCGGTAAACTAAACGAAACTAAAAGAGAATACTCCTAGATGATAATCAGCAATAGACGATCTTGATTGTCCCATGGGGAAGTACGATGGTGGGAATGCACGTTCTTTGTCTTTGGCCCAAGCGCACTCATGTGTGTATGTCCATGAGGCAGAGGCAGAGGAAGAGTGGGGCAGAGGAGGGAGAGAGTGGGAGGGGAGAGAGTGGGAGGGTAGAGAGTGGGAGGGGAGAGATTGGGAGGGGAGAGAGTGGGAGGAGAGAGAGTGGGAGGGAACAGAGGGAGGGAGTGTGGATGGGAGGGAGAGTGTGGTGGGGGGAGAGAGGAAGGGAGGGAGTGGGAGTGGGAGAGATTGCAGGGGTAGTGGGGGGGGGGGGAGAGGGAGAGAGTGCAACGGAGAGAGATTGGGGGGGGGGGGAGAGTGGGAGGGGGAGAGGGAGTGAAGGAGAGAGAATGGGAGGGGGAGCGGGAGAGATTTGGGGGGAGAGTGGGGGTGAGAGAGAGATAGTGGGGGGGGGGGGAGAGAGAGGGGTGTTAGTATGCCAGGGATGGGACGAATGGGCCTTGATCTTTCTCAGCATGCTAAAGACTTTCAGTGTTGCAGGATTCTGGCACGGAGCTTGAGTGAGCATTGATAATGGTGGCAGTGAGACTCGCACAGATCACTTGGGAAGCCAAGTCAGGATGGGAACAAAAGGCCGAGTTGCATTCTGCCTTTCCGCTCGATCAGCTTTGGAAAATGGTGGCAGCAATTCAGCCAAGAATATTGAAATAAGAGGATTAGGGGAAGAAACATTGCCCATGGGGTTATCACGACACAAAGCGATGGCTCCCTCATTTCAATGACAATGTGCACTGCTAAATACCACAATGCTTACTGCAGTCAGTGAATAAAATCCACACAATTTAGCAGCGCCCATGCTGGTCGAAGAATATCTTTGCTTTCTGGATTTGAATTCTCAAGCCCTGATCCAAAACAGGGTCAGGATTGATTGGAGTAGACAAGAGAGTGGAGGAGAACTTCTTCAAAGTATGAAGAAGGGTTTCGGCCCGAAACGTTGCCTATTTCCTTCGCTCCATAGATGCTGCTGCACCCGCTGAGTTTCTCCAGCTTTTTTTGTGTACCCAGGATTGATTGGATGTTGTTTTGACCTAGGGGGCAATTCTGCGATATCCAATGGTGGGGATGGATAACTCACGAGGGGCGTAGATAGATGGAGGGCGGCGCGGTGGCGCAGCGGTACAGGTGCTGCCTCACAGCGCCAGAGACACGGGCTTGATCCTGACCAAAGATCCTACAGCGAGCAAGATAGCCCACTCGACGAAAAAGACGTAGTACGGTCATGGGCAGATTCATGGGTCATTTTCGGCCCCATTTCCGTAACCGGCTTCCGTCTCCGCACCAAAGATCCCATCGCAGCGGAGCAAAGGTGCTAGCGCGGGGACGGAAGCCGGTTACGGAAACATCCTCGTAAAAATAAAAGTTCTTTGGTAAAAATCTTCTCCTCATTTTCAGAATTATAATTTATTAACAAAATCTGTTCCCCCGCAACGTTGATTACACTGCGAGTCGGGTCAGGTTACTGAAATGGATGAAAAAAAGGCCCACGTTCCGCTCCGTTGCGTTCTACACGTCAGCCCATTGCATTTAGCAGAAGTGGTCTATCTTGCTCCCCTATAGGATCTTTGATCCTGACTACAGGAGCTGTCTGTATGGAGTTTGTACGTTCTCCCCGTGACCTGCGTGGGTTTTCTCCGGTTTCCTCCCACACTCCAAAGACGTGCAGGTTTGTAGGGTAGTTGCCCTGGTAGAATTGTAAACTGTTCCTAGTGTGTGTAGGATTGTGTTAGTGTGCGGGAATCGCTGGTCGGCGCGAACTCGAAGATCTCGCAGAAAACCCACGCAGGTCACGGGGAGAAGGTACAAACTAAGTGCAGACAGCGCCCGTGGTCAGGATCGAACCCGGGTCTCTGGCGCTGTAAGCACTGTAAAGGGCCTGTCCCACCTTCACGCCCTAATTCATGACCTTTTTTACTCGTGGACATTTTTCATCAGGCTAGAAAAACGCCCCGACCTACTTGATGCCACGAGTACCTACGACTAGCATCACGGCCTGCTATGACCTACCTATAATAATAATAATAATGGATGGGATTTATATAGCGCCTTTCTAATACTCAAGGCGCTTTACATCGCATTATTCATTCACTCCTCAGTCACACTCGGTGGTGGTAAGCTATTTCTGTAGCCACAGCTGCCCTGGGGCAGACTGACGGAAGCGTGGCTGCCAATCTGCGCCTACGGCCCCTCCGACCTCCACCGATCACTCACACACATTCACACACAGGCAAAGGTGGGTGAAGTGTCTTGCCCAAGGACACAACGACAGTATGCACTCCAAGCGAGATTCGAACCGGCTACCTTCCGGTCGCCAGCCGAACACTTAGCCCATTGTGCCATCTGTCGTCCCTATGACCTCCTATGACCTCCTACGACCTCGTGACGACCATGCTGCGAGTACGAGTCAAGGGCAAACTCGGCAGAGGTCGTGAATTAGGTGGTGAAAGTGGGACAGGCCCTTAAGGCAGCGACTCTACCGCTGCGCCACCGTGCCGCAGTTATCGATCAACCTTTAATGCTGGACCACAAAAGGAGATATTGGGACCAAAAAAAAGACACAGATAGCTGGAGTAACTCAGCGGGGCAGGCAGCATCTCTGGGGAGATGTTTCGGGTCGAGACCCTTCTTCAGACGCCTGCGGAGAGAATTGCAAAGAGGTTGCAGGATGGAAGGGGGCCATTTGAAACCTCCGGTCCACAGTGGTTCGATGCAAGAGCAACGCGGCTCATCCCAGCCCTCTGCCTTGCAAATGGTGCTTGAGTGTGGCAGGAGAGAGCTTGAGGAAGGTTGATGTCAGTGGGCATGAAGGAGAGCAGAAGAAAAAGATCGTTGTCGATGGATAATAAGAAGAGCACAATCGCTGCTGTCTGCAATCAAAGGGAACGATAGTTGCAAGTGAAAGAAAACCAACTCAGTCCCACGGTGGAAACACAACAGAAAGCATCTGATCGGGACGCATCACAGCGCGGTTTTGGGAACAGCTCCATCCGAAGGCGCCAGAAATTGCAGCGAATTGTGGACGCAGCCCAGACCATCACACACAAACCCAACCTCCCTTCCATCGACTCCATCTACACCTCACGCTGCCTCGGCAAGGCCATGGGTGCTGTCTTGCACGGAGTTAGACAAAAATGCTGGAGAAACTCAGCGGGTGAGGCAGCATCTATGGAGCGAAGGAATAGGTGACGTTTCGGGTCGAGACCCTTCCTAAGACTGATGTGGGGGGGGGGGGGGGGGATGGGAAGAAGAAAGGAAGAGGCGGAGACAGTGGGCTGTGTGGGAGCTGGGAAGGGGAGGGGAAGGAAGGAGAAAGCAGGGACTACCTGAAATTGGAGAAGTCAATGTTCATAGTGTATGGAGTTTGTACGTTCTCCCAGTGACTGCGAACGGGAGGGATGGAGATGGGTGGGGAGGGGGGGGGGGGGTGGTTAGGGGGGGGGGGGGGTGAATGCTGGTAGAGAGAACTGACAAGACAGAAAGGGACATGCAAGACTACAAAGGGAAACAGTTCTGTTCATGTCAACACACTGCAGACTGGAAACAAATCTTACATCCTTTATAGCTAGTAGTACAGCAAGCTGGGAGTTTATCTACACACAGCAGAAACACATGGTTTAATTAGAAAGAAGTTGTTGAATACTGCATTCAGGTTCACGCTGAATACCGATTTCTCTCCCCTTTGTTCTAAAGAATATGTGTGACATTTGTTTGGCATTGACAGAATAATGTTACTGATCGAGAGCCTTAAGCTCGGGGACGATGAATAACTGGGGGGCTAATAAGCCATCAGAAGTGTTTTTAATGGAATATTGGTGTTTCCAAGAGCACATCGAAATTCATAGCGCACAGCCTCAGAATTAAAGGGCGCTCTTTTAGAAAGGAGGTGAGAAGGAACTTCTTTCGTCAGAGGGTGGTGAATCTGTGGGATTCATTGCCACAGAGAGCTGTGGAGGCCACAAGTCAGTGGATATTTTTAAGGCAGAGATTGGCAAATTCTTGATTAGGACGGGTGTCACGTCAGGGGTTGTGGGGAGAAGGCAGGAGAATGGGGTTAGGAGGGAGAGATAGATCAGCCATGATTGAATGGCGGAGTAGACTTGATGTTAGTGTGCGGGGATCGCTGGTCGGTGCGGACTCGATGGGCTGAAGGGCCTGTCGCCATGCTGTATCTCCAAAAACTAACACTAAACAAAACACCTTCATGATACCACGGTAGACAAAAATGCTGGAGAAACTCAGCGGGTGAGGCAGCATCTATGGAGCGAAGGAAATAGGCAACGTTTCGGATCGAAACCCTTCCAGAGTTCCTCCAGCACTTTGTTGTTTGATCCAGGTTCCAGCGCCTGCAGTTTCTAGTGCCTCCTGAGGTCAAGCTTTTGATTGCCTCTCTACAGTGGCGTAACGGTAGAGACCCACATACAACGTCTCTTTCCAGGTCTCGTTTTCACACTTTACCCTTTCTCATCTCCCTGTGTCTCCCTCTCCCTTTTAGTTTAGTTTAGTTTAGAGATACAGCGTGGAAACAGGCCCTTCGGCCCACCCAGTCCGCCCCGACCAGCGATCCCCGCACACTAGCACTATCCCACACACACTGGGGACAATTTACACATACACCAAGCCAATTCATCTACAAACCTGTACGTCTTTAGAGTGTGGGAGGAAACCGAAGATCTCGGAGAAAACCCACGTGGGTCAAGAGGAGATCGTACAAACTCCGGATAGACAGCACCAGACCCGGGTCTCTGGTGCTGCAAAGGGCCTGTCCCACTTGCCGATTTTTTTCAGCGACTGCCGGCGACATATCAGTGTCGCCAAAAGATTTGAACATTTCAAAATCCAGCGGTGTCAAAAAAAATGTGGCGACACTTGAAAAAACATCAATACATCGTCACGCCGCGAATTTTTCGGTGACCTGATACGTCAGTCGATGATGCTGGCGGTCGCCGAAAAAAAACCGGCAAGTGGGACAACCCCTTAAGTGTTGTAAGGCAGCAACTCTACCGCTGCGCCACTGTGCTACCCTTGTGTAGGAAGGAATTGCAGATGCTGGTTTACACTGAAGATAGAGACCCTGCTTCGACCAGAAACGTCGCCCATTCCTTCTCTCCAGAGGCGCTGCCTATCCCGCTGAGTTACTCCAGCTTTTTGTGTCTATCTTGAATTCACAACAAACCGAGTCTATCAAACCTGCACTCAAATTCTACCCTGTGTGGGAGTTTAATTAGATATTTTTGTTTGACAATTACTCAGTTTAAATACAAGTACTGAAGTAATACACTGATGAAATTGATCAACTACATTCCAGTTGCTATAATTATTTCCTTTGAAAATAAAATTGTTGGGTTGAGTGTTATGATCGCCTGCTCCATTGTTAAACAGGGCGTGCTTGCCAATAACACGAACTGAACTGAAGCATGCAATGGGCAGGCACTGAGGCCCTTCTGCAGTGAGCTGAACAAGCATTTTGTGTCTATCTTCAATTTTCTTGGCCCCGATCTGGGAGTTGAAGTGGGGGCGGATCCGGACCACAATGGCCGTGAGCCCCAGGCCGAGCTCGGCGATCGTTTGCCTGCTTCTGCTGCTGTTGGAGGTGAGACGTTGCGGTCTTGGGACTGTCCCACTTTGGCCGTCAGTTACGCGACAGGCCGTTGGCGCGCGAAGATTTTGTTCGCTACAAAAACTTTGTGCGATGTCGCGCACAACTACATACCCCTCCGCGCTTCTCAGTGGGACCGGCCCCGCACGGCCATACGATGCCCGTGCGCCTCAACGTGACGACGAGGTTGCGTCATCTGCGTGCCAAGGACACGTAAGTGGGACAGGCCCTTTATTCACAAGTGGCTTACAAGAACGATCC
This sequence comes from Amblyraja radiata, assembly GCF_010909765.2. NCBI lineage: Eukaryota > Metazoa > Chordata > Chondrichthyes > Rajiformes > Rajidae > Amblyraja > Amblyraja radiata. The sequence continues at coordinate 1,755,309 of NC_046001.1, forward strand.
CAGGAATGATTGGGGTAACATACGATGAGCGTTTGACGGCACTGGGCCTGTACTCGCTAGAGTTTAGAAGGATGAGGGGAGACCTCATTGAAACTTACCGAATAGTGAAAGACATAGATAGAGTGGATGTGGAGAGGATGTTTCCACTGGTGGGAGAGTCTAGGACCAGAGGGCACAGCCTCAGAATTAAAGGATGTTCCTTTAGGAAGGAGATGAGGAGAGATTTCTTTAGCCAGAGGGTGGTGAATCTGCGGGATTCATTGCCACAGATGGCGGTGGAGGCTGTTGGTTATATATGTTTAAGGCAGAGATAGAAAGGTTCTTGATTAGTACGGGTGTCAGGGGTTATGGGGAGAAGGCAGGCGAATGGGGTTAGGTGATTGAATGGCAGGGTAGGCTAAATGGGCCA
>NC_046001.1:1757023-1847023 GCF_010909765.2 Amblyraja radiata
CCCCTTCCCCTTCCCCTTCCCCTTCCCCTTCCTCTTCCAAGGGTCAAAAGAGTCAGGAGTGTGTTATTGTCATATGTCAAATGGAACACTGCAATTCTTACTTGCAGCATTGCAACAGATAGTTAAGCGTGCTACTCTGTAAACACAATAATCAACACCAAAAATTAATATATATGCTAGACACAAAATACTGGAGTAACTCAACGGGACAGGCAGCATCTCTGGAGAGAAAGCATGGGTGACCTTTCGGGTCGAGACCCTTCTTCAGATATATATATACACATATATGTACTAGTTATAGAATCATATAGCACGGAAACAGGCCCTTCGGCCCAACTTGCCCACATCGACCTACATGCCCCATCTACACTAGTCCCACCTTCCTGCATTTGGCCCATATCCCTGGAAACTTTTCCGATCCATGTTCCCAATGGCCTTTAAATGGTGTTAGAGTATTTTAAATGGTGTTTTAGTAACATGTTGTTAAAGCATTTAATTGTTTTTGTAGTTTTAAGATATTTGAGTGTCTGTAAATTTTAGAAGCCTTCATAACCCTTCTTAGAGTCATACAGCGTGGAAACAGGCCCTTCGGCCCAACTTGCCCACACCGCCCAACATGTCCCAGCTGCACGAGCATCGAACCCGGGTCTCTGGCGCTGTAAGGCAGCACGTCTACCGCTGCGCCACAATGCCGCAGAACGTCTACTGTTAAGGCCTTCAATAAACCGACTGGTTCGAGAAGGTCACCACTGATCCAGGAGATGTTTTATTTGGGGCCTATCTGAGCTAGGCCTCAAGTCAAGCCTGCTACAGGTAACACAAAATCCCCTCCTGCAGAGACGGTGGCTTTCCACTGCAGAAAGAACTGGCTGCCTTTCACTCTGAAAAACCACCACTGTGTTCCTGGGCCGTCGACTGGAATAAACTGGTTCCTGAAATATTGACAGGAATTTGTGAAAATGCCATTATCTGCCCCAACATACATGTGACAAGTTCAATGAGCTGCCCTCTCTACCAGAGATGCTGCCTCACCCGCTGAGTTACTCCAGCATTTTGTGTCTACCTTCGATTTTTAAATCAGCATCTGCAGTTCTTTCTGACACATTTGGAACTATCAGTATTGATTACAGCGTGGATCACGGGCAAATTCAGTATTAATTCAGATGATGGGAGTGAGCACATACTGTACTTTCCTGTAAAGTGACCAAGAATAATCGCTATCCCCCCCCCCTCCCCCCCAAATCCAGGCATAACGCACCTCATATAAGTGCTCATATCAGTCTGAAGAAGGGTCTCAACCCGAAATGTCGCCTATTCCTTCCCTCCATAGATGCTGCCTCACCCGCTGAGTTTCTCCAGCATTTTTGTCTATCTTCATATCAGTGGGATAACTGGTCTGTAGACTACCTTCTATCAAATTATTTATCAGCCTTGCTTGTCTCCTGCTTGAGCGATTTTAGGCTGAGCTTCATCTACGCAGGCACCCAGCTATCCTCTGCAAACTTGCCATCTGAAACCTGGATGTTAGAAACATAGCAAATAGGTGCAGGAGTGGGCCATTCGGCCCTTCCAGCCTGCACCGCCATTCACTATGATCATGGCCGATCATCCACAATCAGTACCCCGTTCCTGCTTTCTCCCCATATCCCTTGATTCCGTTAGCCCCAAGAGCTAAATCTAAGTCTAAGAGTGCCCAGCTTTAAGTTTCTGGGCACTCACTTTTCAGAAGACCTCACATGGTCCACGAACACCGCCGCGCTGGTCAAGAAGGCACAGCAACGACTGTTCTTCCCGAGGACATTAAAAAAGACTGGTCTGCCCCAACAGCTGCTGACAACGTTCTACCGCTGCACCACAGAGAGCATACTAACGTATGGCATCTCTGTGTGGTATCTCAGCTGCACGGAGGCGGAGAGGAGAGCTCTTCAGCGCGTCGTCAACAGAGCGCAGCGGATCATCGGGACAGAGCTACCAGCCTTGGAGGGCATCTACCACACGCGGTGCCTCAGGAAGGCCCTCAGCATCCATAAGGGCTCATCACACCCCTGCCACGGTCTGTTTCAACTACTTCCCTCCGGCAGACGTTACAAGGCCTTCTACGCCCGAACCTCCAGACTCAGGAACAGTTTTATCCCAAGAGCTATAGCGGCTCTGAACCGGCCCTAATGAGTCCCCCCCCCCACCCACCCCCTTTGGACAGTCTCCCTCAGATGGTCACGTCAATCAATTCAGCTTGCTTATTTATGTATTGTATTTATTTACCTTTCTTGTACATCAGTGGAGCTGCACACTAAATCTCGTTTCACTGACGTGCAATGACAATAAAAGATATTATTATTATTATTATTATTATTAACTCTCTCTTGAAAACATCCAGTGAATTTGCCTCCATTGCCTTCTGTGGCAAAGAATTCCACAGACTCACAACTCTCTGGGTGAAAATGTTTTTCCTCATCTCAGTCCCAAATGGCCGACCCCTTATTCTTAAACTGTGTGTGACCCCTGGTTCTGGACGTATGGGTTTGTAGGTTAATTGGCTTTGGTAAAATTGTAAATGGTCCCTAGTGTGTGCAGGATAGTGCTAGTGTGCGGGGTGATCGCTGGTCGGGCGCGGACTCGGTGGGCCGAAGGGTCTGTTTCCACGCTGGTATCTCTACAGTCGAAAGGCTAAATGAGGCTGGAGAGAGCTGCTTGGGATGGATGTGGAGGCAAAACATGATAGTGGTGTTTGAGTGGCTTTTGGGTAGATGCAAGGATGCCGAGGGAATGGAGGTATATGGATCACATGTGATCAGTTTAATTTGGCATCGAGTTCAGCATGGACATTGTGGGCAGAAGGGCCTGTGCTGTACTGTTCTATGTTCTAAATGGCAACGGGAGCAAATGTCACCCGAGCCTTGTTCCCCTTGAGGCTATGGGCTGCATCCTAAACTGGAGCAGCTTCTACGAACCAATTTGGTGAGTTGCCAGGCTGTCATTAAGAACTAAGCAAACTGTAAGACTCGCATGAGTTTAGTTTAGTTTAGCGATGCAGCGTGGAAACAGGCCCTTCGGCCCACTGAGACCGTGCCGACCAGCAATTCCCATGAAAAGGTCTGATCAGCCTGAAGAAGGGTTCCGACCCAAAACCTCACATATTCCTTTTCTCCAGAGATGCTGCCTGACCCGTTGAGTTAATTTTAGTTTCGAGATACAGCACAGAAACAGGCCCTTCGACCCACCGAGTCCGCACCGACCAGCGATCCCGGCACACTAACACCACCCTGCACACACCAGGGACAATTTACAATTTTACCGAAGCCAATTGACCTACAAACCTGGAGTGTGGGAGGAAACCGGAGCACCCGGAGTAAACCCACATGGTCACAGAGAGAATGTACAAACTCTGTGGAAACAGCACCTGCAGTCAGGATCGAACCCGGGTCTCTGGCGCTGTGAGGCAGCAGCTCCACCCGCTGCGCCATTAGTTTAGTGAAAGACAATTGATTTTTTTTAACCTGAACCTAAGTCCTCCAACCTCAGCAAGTATCCCGTAGCTCTAGCGATCTCGTCCTTCCATGAGCGGGATCTACCAGCAACCGTCTCTTGCCAAGGAGCATGAAGTGCATGGCAACGTGACATGCATCTCGTCCACCCTCCTGCATTGTGGGCTGCATGACCCCACAGGTCTCCGCTTGGCAACTTGGCTGAAATGCAAAGCAGTCATGCTGATCCTTAGCCCTTTCCCCAACTTCTGTGGCAGCTGCTGCTGACACCGGCCGATTTGTTACTGAAGCTGCTTAAAGCTTTCCAATTAATTTTCACTGGCGCTGAACCAAACCTTGGGACTCGAGCCGTGATCTCAGCTGCTGTGTTAACCCTACCCCGCATCCACCTGAAGGAACGGCGACGATATGCAGAGGAAGCAACTGCAGATGCGAAGATAGACACAGAGTGCTGGAGTAACTCCGCGCGTCAGGCAGCATCTGTGGAGAACATGGATAGGTGACGTTTCACAGAGTGCTGGAGTAACTCCGCGCGTCAGGCAGCATCTGTGGAGAACATGGATAGGTGACGTTTCACAGAGTGCTGGAGTAACTCAGCGGGTCAGGCAGCATCTGTGGAGAACATGGATAGGTGACGTTTCACAGAGTGCTGGAGGAACTCAGCGGGTCAGGCAGCATCTGTGGAGAACATGGATAGGTGACGTTTCACAGAGTGCTGGAGTAACTCAGCGGGTCAGGCAGCATCTGTGGAGAACATGGATAGGTGACGTTTCACAGAGTGCTGGAGTAACTCAGCGGGTCAGGCAGCATCTGTGGAGAACATGGATAGGTGACGTTTCACACAGTGCTGGAGTAACTCAGCGGGTCAGGCAGCATCTGTGGAGAACATGGATAGGTGACGTTTCACAGAGTGCTGGAGTAACTCAGCGGGTCAGGCAGCATCTGTGGAGAACGTGGATAGGTGACGTTTCACAGAGTGCTGGAGTAACTCAGCGGGTCAGGCAGCATCTGTGGAGAACATGGATAGGTGACATTTCACAGAGTGCTGGAGTAACTCAGCGGGTCAGGCAGCATCTGTGGAGAACATGGATAGGTGACGTTTCACAGAGTGCTGGAGTAACTTTGTGCCTGATCAGGTACCTGTTACCTGTTGTGTCGGAAAGAATTGCAGATGCTGGTTTAAATCGGAGACAGACACAAAGTGCTGGAGTAACTCAGTGGGTCAGGCAGCATCTCTGGAGAAAAAGGAATGGGTGACGTTTCGGGTCGAGACCCTTCTTCAGACTGCTTTGATCTGTCCTTTTCACACGCTCTTTGCACCCCTTCCATATCTCTAGTGTCCCTCTCCGCTGACTCTCAGTCTGAAGAAGGGTCTACTGCAGCGTCTCTGTGCACAACCTTTAGTTTAGTTTAGTTTAGAGATACAGCGTGGAAACAGGCCCTTCGGCCCACCGGGTCCGTGCCGACCAGCGATCCCCGCACATTAACACCCACTAGGGACATTTTTTACATTTACACCAAGCCAATTAACCTACAAACCTGTAGGTCTTTGGAGTGCGGGAGGAAACCGAAGATCTCGGAGAAAACCCACGCAGGTCACGGGGAGAACGTACAAACTCCGTACAGACAGCACCCGTGGTCGGGATCGAACCCGGGTCTCCGGCGCTGCATTCGCTGTAAGGCAGCAACTCTGCCGCTGCGCCACCGTGACCTCCCATTAAATCAAGAGAGGCAAGTTTTCACTGTATGAGGTTTGTACGTTTTCTCCCCGTGACCTGCGTGGGTTTTCTCCGGGCGCTCTGGTTTCCTCCCGCACTCCAAAGACGTGCGGGTTTGTGGGCGTCGGTAAAACTGTGTAGGATGGCGTCGGCGAGCGGGGTGAACGCCGGGCCGGCGTGGACTCGGTGGGCCGAAGGGCCCCGTTTTCTGCGCTGTGTCTCGAAAACTAATCTAAACCCATCGAAACTAAACTGCACTAAACCAAAAGAAAAAATGCTTGTGGTACAGAGACGTAAAGATCACTCACGTCAGCCGCTCAAAGCCTACGGGACTGAAGCCTCTGCCTGGTGAAGCCCCCTAAGCGCTGGAAGTAATTGTGTCTTCGTGTGTGGTCAACATCACAGACGGAACGCCAAATTAGACTTAATCACCGCGCCGCAGAAAACAACATCTATCCACAACAACAATTATAGATTCCCAATGATGCATAAAATCCTTCCATCTGGAGCTTTTTTCTTCGTTTCGATATGAGCAGGGCGTTGGGACATAATTCTGCATTCCCTCTTGCTGGTTCATGTGAATTTTAATTCATTAAAGGCTTGCTGTTCATTGTATTGATAGCTGCATTCTGGAGCCACCGTTGCCACGGAAACCACAAACACCGATGGTTATTGTTTGTCGAAAAAAAGGGTTCAGAGCCTTGTATTTATTAATGCTATTGATAAGTGCAATAATTACCTGGGATAATTAACATAATAAATCGCTGGCTTTCATTGTGAATATAAATGTGTTTTGCTCGATAGTTTTGGTTATTTACGATTTGAATGGTGGACAATTGTGTTTTAAAGAAGACTTTGACGCACTTCGGAGTTACCAAGATTGAGAGGTCAAAGGGCAGCACGGTGGCGCAGCGGTAGAGTTGCTGCCTCACAGCGCCAGAGACCTGGGCTCCATCCTGACTACGGGTGCTGTCTGTGTGGAGTTTGGATGTTCTTCCCCCCCCCCCCCCACCCCCACGTGACCCGCGTGGGTTTTCTCCGGGTGCTCCGGTTTCCTCCCACACACCAAAGACGTGCGGGTTTGGAGGCTAATTGGCTTTGGTAAAATTGTAAATTGTGTTAGTGTGCGGGGATCGCTGGTCGGCACGGACTCGCTGGGCCGAAGGGCTTGTTTCCGCGCTGTATCTCTTAACTAAACTAAACTGAAATATGGACTGAAAGGGCTGCCGTTGAGGCTGAGACTATCCCAAAGTTTAAGAAACAGTTAGACAGGTACATGGATAGGACAGGTTTGGAGGGATATGGGCCAAACGCAGGCAGGTGGGACTAGTGCAGATGGCCAGTGTGGGCAAGTTGGGCCGAAGGGCCTGTTTCCACACTGTATCGCTCTATGACTCTATAAGTATATTTTAAACTGCCTGCCTCCCCGATATTACCACTATATGGATGAAGTGAATGCTTAGAGTCTTTTTCCCCAGGGTGGAAGATTCTAAAACCAGAGGCTTAAAGTGAAAGGGGAAGGATTGAAGAGTCAGGGGCAATGTTTTCACTCAGATGTTAGCGCACATCTGGAATGTGGTGGAAGACGAAGCAATGGATGCCTTTACAATCGCAATCTCTGAAAGACATTTGGACAGATGTATCAGCCATGATCATATTGAATGGCGGTGCAGGCTCGAAGGGCCGAATGGCCTACTCCTGCACCTAATTTCTATGTTTCTATGTATGCCTAACAAGAGTATAGCGGGCTATTGGCTAAATGCTGGCAGAGGGGCACAGGCACAGAAATACCAGCTTGGTCAATATGGACACGGTGGGCCGAAGGGCCCGTTTCCGTGCTATGTAACTCAATCAATCAGTGATATCCCGCTCAGATAACCCACAGCTTTGCAGCACATCGCCCAGCTAATCTTCCATCCCCATTTATTCCCAATCCCTCAGCAGACCCACGCAACAGCGCCGAGAGAGAGAAAAAGATTCATGCTTGAGGCTCTAATTAATTTCATTGATGGTAATTATACAGAAACTCTTCGGATGGTTACAATTACAACTTGTGTTAATGAGGCTTGTTATGTCCCAGCAGAAGCAACGGCTGTCAGATACTGAAATGAAAGCTGTGAAATATCCTCCATGACAAGGAGCGGAGGGAGGCCCTTGCTGTGAATGGTACTAAACTCCCCCCCCCCTCCCCGCCTCCCCTAGCTCCCCCCCCTCCCCTCCCTCCCCCCCATCCCTCCCACCTCCCTCGCTTACAGTCTGTCTGTCCTTTTCGTCTTTATTTTGTTATTTTTAGTGTGTTTGAAAATAATGTTCTCTGGTTTGTTTTATGTGGGGGGTGGGGGGAGGGGTCGGGGGAAGCATTTTTTCCCAATCTCTTACATTGCCGGAGATGCGATTGTTTTCCGGGTCGTATCTCCGGTCGCTCTGCGGCCTAACATCGTGGAGCTGGAGGCCTCGCTTGGGACTGACTTTGAGCCCCACCGCGGGGTGTGGACTTACCATCGGAGCCGATTCCTTGGCTGGGATCGCGGCCTGCGGACTTTACCATTCAGGAGATCGCAGTCTCGGGGGGGGGGCCGAGTCGGGAAGCATCAAAACCGCATGACATTCGACTAACTACGACCCGGGGGCAGATCGCCCGGCGCGGGGAGCTGAGAGATCCCCCCCCCCCCCCCACGATGCAGGAGCTTGATCGCCCCAACGAGGAGGTCCGCCACCGGCTACGGGCGCCAAGATCGCCCCGTCAGCGGAAGGCTCAAGAACAACGAAGGAAAGGCTTTGACTTAACTCAAAACCTCTGCCCAGTTTAAAGGACCTAAAAAAAAATCAAAGATCGTGATAATCTACGAACTCCTACGACCTTCCACGACTATGTTCACGAACCCCTACGAGTATGTCTACGGATTCCCACGACTATTTCGATGCCCTCCTTACGAGTAAAAAGTTGCAATTTCTTTCATCCCGACTTTTTTTATTACTCGTGGACATTTTTTATCAGGCTGGAAAAAAACGTCCCGACTTGCCTGATGCCACGAGTACCCACGGCTGGCATAACGAGCCGCTACGATATAGCTACGGTCTCCCACGACCTCCTACGGACTCGTTACGAACATTCTGCGAGTTTGAATCAAGGGGAAAACTCGGGAGAACTTGTGAAAGTGGGACAGGCCCTTTAATAAGTTGATTATCTATAAATAGGGCAAATTTTGAAGGAAGATATCTCACAATACAATCACAAGGAGTGGCAACATTTGATTTCAGCTTGTAGTTTTTATATGGCCAAGACATTGCTGGAATTCGATTATCATCCGTTTGAAACAAATGTATAAACCAAGCCAGCTGCACTAATGTGCCAGACTAATAATCAGAAAAGTAGTGAATGGTGTGCAGAAGGATCGATTGTTCCTCCAAATAACGACATCTTGAAACTGCTCAAAGTAATGATTTCTGATGTGATGTGAATGCTCCATAATGACCTGACAAGAGACAGACATCTATTTTTGAAGGAAGTATTAACTTGAAACCAGTAATTTGATCATAGTTGTGAAATAGAAGATAGACACAAAACGCTGAAGCCCCAGTCCAACATTCAGATCAAGTCATCAGTACTATTTAAATATTCATTCATGATTTCCATTTATAGAACCACCAACTTTTCTCTCCTTACAATTCTGTCTTAGAAGCAGAATAAACATTTAAATCAAAGTAACACATTTTAATTTGAACTCCGTTATTATTTACCCACTCAATTAATGGCAAATTAACTTTTAACGGTCACCTAAACCAAATCATTTGACATGTGAAATTAATAGCATGAAACTTGCTCCATTAGTTGAATGAAGACTGAATTGATTTCGATCGAAGTCATTGAACTGATAGGATCGCAGAGTTGCAATGTGACAATTCACTTGAGAGCAATTTTGGCTGTGAGTGGTTGTGTGTAGAGGGTGGGAGGTTGGGACTTAGAGTCATAGTCACAGAGTGATACAGTGTGGAAACAGGCCCTTTGGCCCAACTTGCCCACACCGGCCAACATGTCCCAGCTACACCAGCCCCACCTGCTCGCGGTTGGTCCGTATCCCTCCAAACCTGTCCTATCCATGTACCTGTCCAACTGCTTCATAAACGTTGCGATCGTACCTGCCTCAAATGAGACCTCCTGCAAATGAGAGGAGGATATAGGTTCAAGGTAAAGGGGGAAAGATTTAATAGGAATCTGAGGCGTAACTTTTTCACACAGGGTGGGTGTATGGAACGAGTTGCCAGAGCAGGTCGTTGTGGCTGGGACTATCCCAATGTTTAAGAAACAGTTCGACAGGTACATGGATAGTCACAAAATGCTGGAGTAACTCAGCAGGTGAGGCAGCATCTCTGGAGATATGGAATGGGCGACATTTAGGGTCGAGACCCTTCCTCAGACTGATGTCAGGGGAGGGGGCGGGATAAAGATAGAATGTAGTTGGAGACAGTAAGCCTAGTGGGAGATGGAGAGAGAAAGCAAGGGCTATCTGAATTTAGAGAAGTCAATGTTCATACAGCTGGGGTGTAAATTACCCAAGCGAATGGTACATGGTACATGGATAGGACAGGTTTGGAGGATTGTGGACCAAACGCAGGCAGGTGGGACTAGTGTAGCTGGGACATTGTTGGCCGGCGTGGGCAAGTTGGGCCGAAGGGTCTGTTTCCACACTGTATCATTCACTCTGTGACCCGATGACTCTATAACGTGTGAAACTCAACCTCGCATATAATGCAAGCAACATCTGCGTCGCATCGGTTTGGGGGGTTTTGCAACGGGAGGTTGTGGGAGCGCGCAGCTGTGAGCTGAGGGTAAAAGGCTGTGAGGTGAAGCAATAAACAGGGAAATTACACTCGGCCAAAAATGGAATTTGATGCAAGCATCATAAACTATTCACATCTAATGCCAGCTTTAAAATAGCTCTAAAACTACCAGGGGTTTAACATTGCCGTGCAAGGTTGCAATCAAGCGCATGCAACGGTTAAAATGCTTGCCGCCTCACCGGCTAAGCCGGTGGAAAGGAGTCAACCCTAACCATTGCGCTGTTTAACGTCGCACGACACGATTTCAGTGCAAAAATACCACAGAGTGCACAGATTGGATCCCAGCTTCGTTTTTAAGAGTCAAGAGTGTTTTATTGTCATATGTCCCAGATAGGACAATGAAATTCTTGCTTGCTGCAGCACAGCAGAATATGGAAACATAGTGCATAACAGGAGAAGAAAAAAGTTCAGTGTGTATATACACACATGCACACATACTCCAGGTCAGTGGGGGGCGCTGCAAGCCGGCAGCCCTGCCAGCAGCGTGGTCGTTTTTCTACTTAAATTTTTTTTAAGTTTGTTTAAATGTATGTTTTTAATGTCTCTCTGTGTGTCCTGTGTGGGGGGTGGTGTGGGGGGGGTAAGGGGGAAACCGTTTTGGTTGCCTCCTCCACGGAGAGACGACTTTATCCATGTTGCCTCCCCCGTGGCCTAACATCGAGGATTGGTGCGGCCTTTCCCGGAGAAGCGCCCGGGGTTTCAGCGGCGGGCACAGCGTGGACTCTCGTCGAGGAGCGGGCGAGGAACTGGAGCGCTCCGTTCGTTGCCACTGCCTACGTCACCATGCGCGCGTAATGCGCACCATGCGCGTATCACGTGCGCGTCACGACGCGCGCATTGCGCGTAATTTACGCAACATCGTTTACGTGTCACGATGCACAACGCGCACGTCATGACGAGTAAACGATGTCGCGTAAATGACGCGCAAATGACGCCCAAGTGCGACAGGCCCTTGAGTGTGTGGGGTGATCGCTGGTCGGCGCGAACTCGGTGGGCCTGTTTCCGCACTGTATCTCTAAAGTCCAAAGTTTAATCAAGAATCTATCTATCTCTGCTTTAAAAGTACCGAATGACTTGGCCTCTCTGCTGCAAGGATTTCCACAGATTCACCACCCTCTGGCTAAAGAAATTCTTCTTCATGCCTTTCCCAAGTGGTTTCAAGGCAAAATTAAAATGGAAAGGTCACATTTGGAATTACAGCATTGATATTCAACCTATATGTACAATTATAATGAGTACAATTACTGCAATTACGTATTCAACAAATATATATTCCCAACTGAATCATGGTGACAACTTCACGTTATATTCAGCTACTGTCAAGCTGGAAAGGGTACAGAGAAGATTTACGAGGATGTTGCCAGGATTCGAGGGCTTGAGCTACAGGGAGAGGTTGAGTAGGCCGGGATTCTATTCCTTGGAGCGCAGGAGGGTGAGGGGTGATCTTATACAAGTATAAAATCATGAGAGGAATAGATCGGGTAGATGCACTGTCTCTTACCCAGAGTAGGTGAATCGAGGACCAGAGGACATAGGTGAAGGGGAAAAAGATTTAATAGGAATTTGAGGGGTAACTTTATCATACAAAGGGCGATGGGTGTATGGAACAAGCTGGCGGAGGAGGTAGTTGAGGCAACGTTTTAAGAAACAGTTAGACATGTACATGGATAGGACAGGTTTAGAGGCATTTGGGCCAGGTGGGATAAGTGTAGATGGGACATGTAGGCCGGGTGTGGGCAAGTTGGGCTGAAGGGCCTGTGTCACTCTGTGAATCCACTGTAAAGTTTGCAAGCTGTAATGATTGTCATTGCCGTGCCAGGGCTGAGAGTCTGGGCAATTGTCCTTTTCCATGTTCCCAATCAGTCCTCAATGGATCAGCCTGACATTGTCCTGAGGGCATACTTACAATCTGTGCACTGGGGCTTGAGAAGGATCAGCCTTTATTTGCCATCAACAAGATTTTTGTTAACAATTAAAAGCATGGTCAGGTCGCCATCTGCAAATTCTTCAAGCATTTCAGACTGTAATTTCACACAAAAAACGGCCTAGGCGATACCTTCATGCCCTGCTGCATACAACACACAGAACTGAAGCTTTAGAAACAAGGAACTGCAGATGCTGGTTTACAAAACAAGACACCAAGTGCTGGAGTAACTCAGCGGGTCAGGCAGCATCTGTGGAGAACATGGATAGGTGACGTTTCACAGAGTGCTGGAGTAACTCAGCGGGTCAGGCAGCATCTGTGGAGAACATGGATAGGTGACGTTTCACAGAGTGCTGGAGTAACTCAGCGGGTCAGGCAGCATCTGTGGAGAACATGGATAGGTGAAGTTTCACAGAGTGCTGGAGTAACTCAGCGGGTCAGGTAGCATCTGTGAAGAACATGGATAGGTGACGTTTCACAGAGTGCTGGAGTAACTCAGCGGGTCAGGCAACATCTGTGGAGAACATGGATAGGTGACGTTTCCCAGAGTGCTGGAGTAACTCAGCGGGTCAGGCAGCATCTGTGGAGAACATGGATAGGTGACGTTTCACAGAGGGCTGGAGTAACTCAGCGGGTCAGGCAGCATCTGTGTGGAGAACATGGATAGGTGACGTTTCACAGAGTGCTGGAGTAACTCAGCGGGCCAGGCAGCATCTGTGGAGAACATGGATAGGTGACGTTTCACAGAGTGCTGGAGTAACTCAGCGGGTCAGGCAGCATCTGTGGAGAACATGGATAGGTGACGTTTCATGTTGGGACCCTTCCTCAGGCACTAAACCTCCAACTCGAAAAGTCACCTATTATTTTTCTCCAGAGATGCTGCCTGACCTGTTGAGTGTCTCTTTCTGTAAGTCAGCATTTGCAGTTACTTGCGTCTCCAGGCTACAGAGCTGGTAAGCGGTTTCCTTCCACACTCCAAAGACGTACAGGTTTTTGTAGGTTAATTGGCTTGGTAAATGTAAACATTGTCCCTAGTGTGTGTGGGGTAGTGTGAATGTGCGGGGATCGCTGGTGGGAGCGGTCCCGGTGGGCCGAAGGCCTTGTTTCCGTGCTGTATCTCTAAATAAATCCCATCGCATCAAACTACCTCGTCTCATTCTCAGGAAGCTTGGCTTCCAGCGTTAGCTCACTGATTAACTTATCCATAATGTAGCCAAATTCATTTGAAAAGTTAACATTGAATGCTACATGGTGTGTATATTCTAGGAGCCATGTACATCATTTATATAGCAGTGAGCCGGTGAATGTTGTACCTGCTGGCTTCATCATTAATGTGGATTCCCTTTTTACAAGTCATGTCTTCATTTATAATGAGCAAAAAAGTCTTACGGAGTTTAAAGGCAAGAATTGGCATCAAGATGTCTGCTTGCCATATACAAATAGGTACGCACAATTGGCAATCTCTCACCGAATGTGAAAAATAACTCTCCTAAAATTCCTTCTTTGAAGTCAAATCTGACAAGCCACATGCATTAAAGATGAGCCTCGCACATTTGTAGGCCCATCATATCCTTGAGCCCAAACTCCACGACCTTCTGCTGAATTGACTGCTGCTGTGGAGGTTACCGATGCTGTTCAACACTGCAGCGAATGGCTTGAAAGTGGCCCTCTCTTGTCGGTGGCTCAGACCAATTGTGCCCTGGAAGGCAATGGAGTTGCTCGTCCAGAACGAGGAGAAACGAGAAGTTCTCTGTCAGTACACAAACGGCCCACTGACCCCGACTACGGGCTGCTGGCTGCACGGAGTTTGCGCGTTCTCCCCGTGACCTGCGTGGGTTTTCTCCGGGTGCTCCGGTTTCCTCCCGCACCCCAAAGACGTGCGGGTTTGTCGGCTAATTGTCTTGGCATCATTGTAAATTGTGGGATCATGACAGAAGCCTCCTGGTGGCGATGCCTGGAAGCGACGGCGCGACGCGCTCTGCGACGCGTCGGGCGACGATTCTGTCAACATGTCAGACGACGGCAGAAGCCAACGGCGAGCGACATCGTCTGACTCACGAGTGAACGAACGAACGAACAAATGTCCCCAGTGTGTGTCAGATAGCGTTAGTGTGCGGGGATAATTGTAAATTGTCCCTCCTGTGTGTAGGATAGTGCTAGTGTGCGGGGATCGCAGGTTAGCACGGACCCGGTGGGCCGAAGGGCCTGTTTACGCGCTCTATCTCGAAAGTCGAAAGTCTAAAGACTCTGGGAACAAAGCAATGGAACTACAGCGTTCCACAATATCGATATCGTCTTGCTGAAGAGTCTTTTATTCCTAACCAAATGGAGAGCAGGATTTCTCTCTGGTGCTGGTAGCACGATGACAAATTTACATGGGGAGCACCGGGGGAAATAAAAATGATCTGGAGATGGATGGTTTTAATTGAGAGTTGAACTCCTGATGGCCGCAATGAAGGCTCCTAATAACCTAGCCCAGGAGCATGAAGCGCCAACTCCGACTATATACCTCCAACAGCTGTGAGTTACAATGAAATTCACCCCCTCCGCTTTCATCTGCTCAGGCCTTGGGATATACCTGCCCGTCAGTGAAGCCCGTCTCGCAACACTGCTAAAACCTGCGTGCTCTAATTAGCTTTGGCAACCTGTAATTGCAGTCATCAATTGGACTCAGATACAAGTCTCAGCTTCCAAATAACATGTCAGCACAAAAATACCAGATGACTTTCCGATAGGAGTTGCTGGTGGATTTGATGTCAGGATCAGAATATTTATGCTTTTCAATAAAGAGCACGTTACATGAACGGACATTTCAGTGAATGATGACACAGTTGTCTCATCATTGCAGATATATGGATCTGCCTGGCCCATCCATATAATGTAATTTTAAATTGCTAAGTTGCACAGTTGGATGTAACAACCTGCTTTTGTCCTGTCTGCTGAGTCTTTAAAGGGGAGGTTCTGGCTTCCGAACCACTTTTATTTAAAATACTCAACAGCCATCTTGTGGCAGTCAGCTCGTTTATATTTATATAGACACAGAAAGCTGGAGTAACTCAGCGGGACAGGCAGCATCACCGGAGAGAAGGAATGGGTGACGTTTCGGCTCGAGACCCTTCTTCAGACTCCAAACTTTTATATCCTATCCCTGACAGACGAGGTTTCAAAAATGTGTGTTGTCAACTTGGGCGGCGTTATGTTGTCTCTAAGGGCGGCACGGTGGCGCAGCGGTAGAGTTGCGGCCTCACAGCGCCAGAGACCCGAGTTCGATCCTGACCACGGGTGCTGTCTGTACGGAGTTTGCACGTTCTCCCCGTGACCTGTGTGGGTTTTCTCCGGGTGCTCCGGGTTTCCTCCCATACTCCAAAGACGTGCGGGTTTGTAGGTTCATTGGCTTGGTATAAATGTAAATTGTCCCTAGTGTGTTTGGGATAGTGTTAGTGTGCAGGGATCACTGGTCAGCACGGACTCGGTGGGCAGAAGGGCCTGTTTCCATGCTGTATCTTTAAATTAAACTAAGCTAAACTTGCCCACACCGGCCAACATGCCCCATCTACATTAGTCCCACCTGCCTGCATTTGGCCCATATCCCTCCAAACCTGTTCTATCCATGTACCTGTCTAACTGTTTCTTAAACGTTGGGATAGTCCCAGCCTCAACTACCTCCTCTGGCAGCTCGTTCCATACACCCACCACACTTTGTGTGAAAAAGTTACCCCTCAGATTCCTAAAAAGTTATCCGATTCAGGAAGTTGCAATGCGATGCTTTTGACGCATGCCTGTCATGGTGATGTAAAAATCCCTGCAGTCAATTCATGTCAGTGACCTTGAAGTGTGTGCATGTGTTAAACACGGCAGGGGGGCATGTGCAGTGCTGGCCAGGGCACTTCAGGCAAGATGTCAAGGTCCTTCCAGAGAGACACGGGACTTTGGCCCCTTGGCAAGAAACTACGGAAGGGGTTCAACATCAAAACGTACACAAACACTGGAAATTTTAAATGAAATCGTAACAATGCTGGAAATACTCAACAAGTCAGGCAGTGGTGCAGCGGGTAGAGCCATTGCCTCACAGCGCCAGAGACCCGGGTTCAATCCTGACCATGGGTGCTGTCATAGAAACATAGAAAATAGTTGCAGGAGGAGGCCATTCAGCCCTTCGAGCCAGCACCGCCATTCATTGCGATCATGGCTGATCGGCCCCAATCAATAACCCGTGCCTGCCTTCTCCCCATATCCCTTGATTCCACTAGCCCCTAGAGCTCTAACTAATAGCCCTGTCCCACATACGAGTTCATTCCAAGAGCTCTCCCGAGTTTAAAAAAAAATCAAACTCTTGGTGAGCACGGAGAATGAACGTAGCGGGTACGTCGGAGCTCGGGGGACGTCTCTTAGCGGCTCGTAACGCTAACGGCAGGTACTCGGGAAGACTCGCTAACGGCAGGTAAGCTCGGGAAGACTTGTGAAGATTTTTCAACATGTTGAAAAATGTCCACGAGAGCCCCGAGTACCGACGAGCGGCCATTACCGTAAATCTCCGAGTTCGAATCAGGGCAAACTCGGGAGAGAGCTCTTGGAATGAACTCGTACAGTGGGACAGGGGTTTAACTCTCTCTTAAATCCATCTAGTGATTTAGCCTCCACTGCCCTCTGTGGCAGGGAATTCCACAAATTCACAACTCTCTGGGTGAAAACGTTTTTTCTCACCTCAGTCTTAAATGGCCTCCCCTTTATTCTAAGACTGTGGGCCCTGGTTCTGGACTTGCACAACTGTCTGTACGGAGTTTGCACGTTCTCCCCCTGACCTGGGTGGGTTTTCTCCGGGTGCTCCGGTTTCCTCCCACTCTGAAAGACGTGCAGGTATGTAGGTTTGATCAGCTGTTCTAAACTGTGAGTGTGTGGTACAGGATGGGAGGATTTGAAGAGAATGTGGGCGGAATAAGATGGTGTGGTGCTGGTGGGACATTCAGTTCAGTTTATTGTCACGTGTACCGAGGTACAGTGAAAAGCTTTTGTTGCGTGCTAACCAGCCAGCAGAAAGACAATGCATGATTACAATCGATCCATTCACAGTGTATAGATACATGATAAGGGAATGACGTTTAGTGCAAGGTAAAGTCAGTAAAGTCCGCAGATTGTAAGAGAAGGTGGTCAAAGAGAGAGGCTTCAAGAGGTATCTCCAAAGAAAAAAAGAGAGGGGTGGAGAAGTTTAGAGATACAGCACGGAAACAGGCCCTTCGGCCCACCGAGTCTGCACCATCCAGCGATCCCCGCACATTAACACTACCCAACACACACTAGGGACAATTTGCACATACACCAAGCCAATTAACCTACAGATCTGTATGTCTTTGGAGTGTGGGAGGAAATCGAAGATCTCGGAGAAAACCCACGCAGGTCACGGGGAGTAGGTACAAACTCCGTACAGACAGCGTCCGTAGTCAGGATAGACCCCGGGTCTCTGGCGCTGTGAGGCAGCAAATCTACCGCTGTGCCACCGTTGCCCGATGAAAATATTCGCATCAAGGCCTTTCCAGTGCAAGGTAGACAGATGCACAAAGCTGGAGTAACTCAGCGGGACAGGCAGCATCTATGGAGAGAAGGAATGGGTGACGTTTCGGGCCGAGGCCCTTCTTCAGACCGCCAGAAAGCGGCTTCAGGGACGGGGAAGGGGAAAGAAGAAGGCAGGACCTTGCCAGGCTCCCGGGTTGCTGTTTGTTTTCATCGGCAGTGGGCCTGTCTGAGAAAGGTTCTATTCCGATTCAACCCAACTGCAGCTGTGATCTGGGTTAAAAAACAGCTGGATGCTGCAGAGAAGACAAAAGAATTTGTGTTTCATACGAACAAGATCAGTTGGGTCTGAATAACTGCCACCAGTTTATTTTTAAACAGTATTCACCTTCAAGCACATTTTCTTGTCTGGCCCTTGTGATATTCTCGGTGTATGTAGGCCGCAGGCCCACTGAATCTAATTGCATTTTGCACAGAATATTGCATCCAGTCTGTGGCACTGAAAGAGGCCATTAGTGCGGGTGTCGGGGGTTGTGGGGAGAAGGCAGGAGAATGGGGTTCAGAGGGAGAGATAGATCAGCCGTGATTGAATGGTGGAGTAGACTCGATGGGCCGAATGGCCTAATTCTGCTCCTATCACTTATGACCTTATGATTTGGCCGTCTGGTCACAATAGTTCATGAACCACTCTCAAGTACATATCAAGCTTGCCCTTCAAATCATCTCTGCATGCTCGCTCAGCCACTGCTGAGAAGTCCCACCGTCTCGAAGGGCCGAATGGCCTACTCCTGCACCTATTGTCTATTGTCTATTGTCTCACTGACAGTGAAGAAACTGACGAAGAGTCGCCACCCGAAACGTCACCACTCCTTCCCTCCAGAGATGCTGCCTGTCCCGCTAAGGTACTCCAGCACTTTGTGTCTTTATTTTTGTAAACCAGCACCTGCATTTCCTTGTTTGTCCTTATAGTTATGACTCCTGATTTCCCCCAGAAGTAAAGACTCTCGATACCCACCCAACCACAGCCTTTTGCTATTTCAAAGTCAGTGCATGAGTCCTTTTGTCCACCAGCCCCTTCCGATTAATCTGACCTCTCATTCTGCTGGCGGCTTCCTGTGTTTGCCTCCTCTGCTCGACAGCCATTGGTACCAAGTCACAGAGCGATACAGTGTGCAAACAGGCCCTTCGGCCCAACTTGCCCACACCGGCCAACAATGTCCCATCTACACTAGTCCCACCTGCCTGCACTTGGTCCAAACCTGTCCTATCTGGATTCTTTCAAGAGAGAGCTAGATAGGGCTCTTAAAGATAGCGGAGTCAGGGGATATGGGGAGAAGGCAGGAACGGGGTACTGATTGTGGATGATCAGCCATGATCACATTGAATGGCGGTGCTGGCTCGAAGGGCCGAATGGCCTATTCCTGCACCTATTGTCTATTGTCTATTGACGAAAACATGAACCTTTTCCCCTGCAGTAAATTGAAGAACTGCAAGCAAGTTGAAATAGGTTGCAAAATTTTTTTTTGAAATACAAGCCATCTATTTGTCGGAGTCACTCTGGTGGAACCAAGCTGTTCTCTGCCCTGGGTTTGGATCATGGAAGGATTCAGTTATAACTGTTGTTCAAAAATTCACTTACTTATAAAAACTTTTACTTAAAGCCTTGTCCTACTGTGCGAGTTCATTCAAGAGTTCTACCGAGTTTAAAAAAAAATCAAACTCGTGGTAAGCACGGAGAATGAACGTAGCGGGTACGTCGGAGCTCGGGGACGTCTCTTAGCGGCTCGTAACGCTAACGGCAGGTACTCGGAAAGACTCGCTAACGGCAGGTAAGCACGGGAAGACTGGTGAAGATTTTTCAACATGATGAAAAATGTCCACGAGAGCCCCGAGTACCTGTGAGCGGCCATTACCGTAAATCTCCGAGTTCGAATCAGGGTAAACTCGGGAGAGAGCTCTTGGAATGAACTCGTACAGTTGGACAGGGCTATTAGCTTGACCTAATCCATGGGGAGGTTAGACTGCTGTGTGTAGCAAGGAACTGCAGATGCTGGTTTACACTGAAGATAGACACAGAATGCTGGAGTAACTCAGCGGGACAGGCAGCATCTCTGGAGAAAAGGAATGGGTGACTGAAGAAGTCTTACCCTTCTTCAGGCAGAGAGTCAGAGGAGAGGGAGAGGGTGGCACGGTGGCGCAGCGGTAGTCAGGGGGATATGGTGAGAAGACAGGAACGGGGTACTGATTGGGGATGATCAGCCGTGATCACTGGCTCGAAGGGACGAATGGCCCACTCCTGCACCTATTGTCTGTTGACTAAACTAGAGATATGGAAGGGTGAGGTGTGAAAACACAGTCAAAGGGGTTGCTGATCAAGGAAATGCAGAGGGGTACACATTGTTGGCTGAGGGGAAGGTGACAACGAGGCACACAAACAGTAATGTTTAATCAGGAGGTAAATGATACCAGTCGAAGAACTCGGTTGGGGGTTGGGCTGCTGTTTGCTGTCCCTAACCTGAAGGCCCAGGATTTAATGCAACAAACAAGGATAAAGCTCAGGTTCCAAAGCTTAAGCAGGAGAACAGAGAACAGAAGCCAATTAACCTCCAATGCCCAAAGAGAGATGGTGTGCAACCCAGGCATTTACACTTGTGGTTTTGGAGTGATGCCTTTAAAATATTTATCAGCTGTCTGAGGTAGACATTTATAGCTGAACCGACATGGGAGGGGTGACCTTGCAATGTGTTGAAAGGGCACGGATTTACAGCTCAGCGCTACAACTTGATATCTTGCTGCAAAAGTGCCATTCACGCACTAGTTCTCTGCTATCCCACTTTCTCATCCCCTCCCTGCGCCACCAGGGGGCACTTTACTGAGGGATAATTCATCTACAAACCCGCACTTTTTAAGGATCACACCTCAGGCTTTGGAGATATTTGCGCGGAAACAGGCCCTTCGGCCCACTGAGTCCGCGCCGACCAGCGATCACCCCGTACGCTAACACTATCCTACACGCACTTGGGATCATTTTACATTTTACAGAAGTCAATAAACCTACAAATCTGCACGTCTTTGGAGTGTGGGAGGACGTGCAAACGCCGTGCAGACAGCGCCCGTAGTCGGGATGGAACCCGGGTCTCTGGCGCTGTGAGGTGGCAATTCTACCAGCTGTTGCTCACTCACTGGTCACTGCAGCTGAGGATGTGAAGAAAGGCAGGAAGAGGCACCTTCAATTTATAAACATCTTAGCTGGATGTCACCTTGCCACTGAGGCGGGCTGACCCTATTGCTTTTCCACACCTCATCCCCAGCACCTCCTTTGATTTTCTTGGTTGGGGTGACCCTCGTGCCAGGGCCCCTGGTAAAGAATGCAGCCAGTGAGGTGGGAAGAGTGACAGTGCCCCAGATGCAAATGGCAGTGGCTCGGATAGCTCTGACTGGTGGGGCCTGTGGGTCAACTGCTGCCTCACAGTGGCAGAGACCCTGGTTCGACCGTGACCACTGAGGCCGATCGGTGCCCGTGTGAGGGGAGAGAGACGGTGCGTTCACGGGTCAATGTCCTTGAGGCGTGGGAGTGGCTGGAGTCGGCGGAGTAGGCCCCACAGCAGCCTGGGGCTCAAGTAGATGGGGCTCCGCTCTGAGAGGCCGAGAGCGCGGATCGGATGCAGCCTGCAGGGGCACGGAGCGGCGGTAAAGGCCATCGAACCATCCACCTGGCTAGGCCGTCCCTTCAACTCCAACCCAGTGCCGTCGCCAGGACAACGGGCCTTCATGGCCACGTGAAAACTCTTGACATTTTTAACAACCTTCAGACTTGCAGGGTACAAGATGGAGTCATTTCTCGTTCTCTCTCTCTCTCTGTTCTCTGTGCTGCGTTTGCCGTATCGACCACCTTCCTCTGTCATCCTCTGCATTTCCGCCTCTCCGCCTCGCTCGCTCCGGTTTCCCTCTCATTCCCCGTCGCTCCCCCTCCCACTCGCTCCCAGGCCACTCGCTCCGCGCCTCTCTGCTACTCCCTCCTTACTGCCTCCACCTCTCTTCGTCAGTGACTGTTACAAAACATATTTTCAACTTAACTTTTGAGCAAACAGATTGCCTTTAAAGTTCTTTTTTTTTCACCACAGCGTGAAAGGCAAGCTGATTATGGGAGAGGTAATGTGACATTTGCAAGAGGGAGCAGGATGTTTGTGCCTGAAGGTACATTTGTCTATTACAAACAGCTTTGTAATCTTAGTTTTTCTGGCAGTGGATAGCTAAGACACGATTAAATATGTATTAAAATGCGCAGAATGTCAGGCCGTGCTTTCCCCTTGTACTTACGATGAGCAGAGGGTGGCTTGCCTGCAAGTGGCTGCAAAGGGAGGGGGTCATTGGACATTACACTGTTGTCCCGCTCATTCCCACCTCTCATAGAGTGATACAGTGTGGAAACAGGACCTTCAACACAACCTGCCCACCACGACCAACATGTTCCATCTACACTAGTCCCACCTACCCACATTTGGCCCATATCCCTCCAAACCTGACCTATCCATAGAAACATAGAAAATAGGTGCAGGAGTAGGCCATTCGGCCCTTCGAGCCTGCACCGCCATTCAATATGATCATGGCTGATCATCCAACTCAGTATCCTGTACCTGCCTTCTCTCCATACCCCCTGATCCCTTTAGCCACAAGGGCCACATCTAACTCCCTCTTAAATACAGCCAATGAACTGGCCTCAACTACCTTCTGCGGCAGAGAATTCCAGAGATTCACCACTCTCTGTGTGAAAAAAGCTTTCCTCATCTCGGTCTTAAAAGATTTCCCCCTTATCCTTAAACTGTGACCCCTTGTTCTGGACTTCCCCAACATCGGGAACAATCTTCCTGCATCTAGCCTGTCCAACCCCTTAAGAATTTTGTAAGTTTCTATAAGATCCCCCCTCAATCTTCTAAATTCTAGCGAGTCTAGCTAGCTGTAAATATATAGCTGTCTAACTGTTTCTTAAACGTTGGGATAGTCCCAGCCTCAATTACCTCCTCTGGCAGCTTGTTCCATACACCCACCACCCTTTCTGTAAAAAAGTTACCCCTCACCTTAAACCTATGTCCTCTGGTCCTCGATTCCCCTACTCTGGGCAAGAGACTCTGTGCATCTACCCGATCTATTCCTCTCATGATTTTATACACCTCTATAAGATCTCCCCTCATCCTCCTGCGCTCCAAGGAATAGAGTCCCAGCCTGCTCCACCTCTCCCTGTAGCTCAGACCATCGAGTCCTGGCAACATCCTCGTAAATCTTCTCTGAACCCTTTCCAGCTTGACGCCATCTTTCCTATAACACGGTGCCCAGAATTGAACACAATACTCTAAATGCGGCCTCACCAACGTCTTGTACAACTGCAACATGACCTCCCAACATCTATCCTCAATATTCAACGTGCTGAATATTGGTCATATGTTCCTCAGTGGTGCCCAGGAAATGCTGCCCACATGGATGGTGATGAGAATGGGTCTGGCACCCCACTGCGGGCACAGTTGGTAATGCCTGGCCCATGTGCACTGCCTTGGCACAGATTGTTGTGCCCAGAGACATAGGAGTGTAAAGGGCCTGTCCCACTTGGCCGTCATTTGCGAGTCACGCAGGTGGCACGCAAAGATTTTGTACATCCCAAAAACCTGGGGCGCCGCGCGCGACCACGTGTCACTGCCTACGTCACCACGCACAGCACAGCTCAAGGACAGGCCCTTCGGCCCACCGAGTCCGCGCCGACCAGCGATCACCCCGCACGCTAACACCATCCTCACACATAGAACATAGAACAGCACAGCTCAAGAACAGGCCCTTCGGCCCACCATGCCTGTGCTGAACATGATGCCAAGACCAACTCTTATCCACCTGTACATAATCCATATCCCTCCCTTCCCTGCATATCCACGCGCCTATCCAAAAGTCTTGTATGTGCCACTATCGTATCTGCCTCCACCACCAACCCCGGCAGCACGTTCCAGGCACCCACCACCCTCTGTGTAAAAAAACCTGTCCCACACATCTCCTTTAAACTTTCCCCCTCTCACCTTAAAGCTGACCATAAAGGATTCTCCAACAACGATGAAGGCTTGTTGATGGTGCGGGAGTCTGTAATGGGAATATAGTGAGGTCTCCACTGCCTGGCTACTGCATTGAAACACTACACTGTGCCACTTTCCGAGCCTAGAAGTTGTCCGCTTCTTCACACTAGGCACAGACTGCCTTTGAGGGTTTGATCGATCAGCCATCATGGCATGGCAGAGCAGACTTGATGGGCTGAATGGCCTAATTCTGCTCCAATCACTTATGAATTACGAACAGTACAGCACAGTAACGGGCCCTTCGGCCCACAATGTCCGTGCCGAACATGATGCCAAGTTAAATTAATCTCCTCTGCCTGCACACGATCCATATCCCTCCATCCTCTGCATATCCATCTGCCTCAAAAAGGCAGTCAGCATCATCAGAGACCCACACCACCCTGGCCACGCTCTCATTTCACCTCTGCCATTGGGAAGAAGGTACAGGAGCCTGAAAACTGTAACGTCCAGGTTCAGGAACAGTTTCGTCCCTACAGCCATCAAGCTATTCAACACCACAACCTCCAAATAAACTCTGAACTACATAGACTATTATTATTATTGCACTATATTAGTTTATTTATTGATTATGTGTGCATGTGTATATATACACACTGAACTTTTTTTCAGTGTGTACATACAACGGCAACATGACCTCCCAACTTCTATACTCAATACTCTGACTGATGAAGGCTAATGCGCCAAAAGCCCAGATCTACCTGCGACTCGGCCTTCAAGGAACCATGCACCTGTACTCCTAGATCCCTCTGCTCTACAACACTACCCCAAGGCCTTAGAATGTTAAAATGAAACATGTGAGGCTGAAATTGGTTCATTGTTCTGTGCTATGTTTACATATTCTGTTGTGCTGCAGCAAGCAAGAATGTCATTGTCCTATTAGGGACACATGACAATAAAAACACTCTTGACTCCTGAAGAAGGGTTTCGGCCCGAAACGTTGCCTATTTCCTTCGCTCCATAGATGCTGCTGCACCCGCTGAGTTTCTCCAGCACTTTTGTCTACTCTTGACTCTTAAGGGCGTGTCCCACTTGGGTGTCATTTGCACGACAGGCCGGTAGTGACTGTCGTGCGAAGATCGTCTAGCAGTACGACAGTCGCGCGCCGAGTGCTTTTGCGGGCCCTGTTTCTTTTGGGAGCGATTTGCGATGTCGTTCGTAGTTAGTCTGATCTCCGTGGCAAGGATTTTCCCAGTGAAAATGTTTCAAAACTATGCGCGCTTTATACCCGGGCGGTCACATGGTGCGGCGCTCAAATGGCGCACCGACGGCGTACGGGCCGGCGCATGGTTACGGACGTTGACGCACAGTGACGCATAATAAATTAGCATAGGTAATGTTCATGCGTCACCGTGCGTAACCATGCGTCGCCACACGCTGCACGTACGCCGTCAGTAGGTCAGTGTACGCCGTCAGTACGTCAGCGTGCGCAAGGGATACGTCACGCAGTTAGCGCGCGAGGATTTTGAACATTCCAAAATCCTGGGGCACCGCGCGTTACCGCATACGCCACCACGCCTCGCCACGCGCCAACCAATTTTTAGGATGTCACGTAAATGACGCGCAAATGACGCCCAAGTGAAACAGGTCCTTTAAACGGCACTATCGTATCTGCCTCCACCACCACCCCTGGCAGCGCGTTCCAGGCACCCACCACTCTCTGTGTAAAAAAAACCTGCCCCGCACATCTCCTTTAAACGTTCCCCCTCTCACCTGAAAGCTGCCCTATTGCCCAGAACATTAGCTGTTTGGAGCAGTACGCATGCAGCTTTGGAGGCAATACACTATTAACGCATGCAGCTTTGGAGGCAATTTCTTCAGCGCCGAATTGTCAAGCGGGCAAAGGTTTAGGTTTGACCAGACGACACTAGCCATCTGCAAATAAAACCCGAGTGAACTCCAGGTTACTTATGATGCTGCACACAGCAACGCAGAAGGAACCTCGTAATGTCACACCAATTGCAACGTTAAGTACACATGAACTCTTGTTTGGAGAGAGAAATTCAGGATTTAATCTGGAGCGTGTTGTCTGGGTACAGCATGTCAAAACAGGCAGCCATTAAATTAGAGGTGAACAGAGAAATGGAGGTAAATTAACAGTGTAGACAGCTTACAGCCACAGTGCCTACAATTTTTTAATTAACTCCTTTAAGGGTATCATTACCCTATTGTGGAGATGTCGATGATCCTGGCTTTTCAACAATCTCGGATAACATGCGGTGTGTGAACTATTCATTTACAGCTGCCATGTCAGCCAGCGAGAATCTTGATTGTGCCTCAGCTGGGGCGAAGATGGGATGATGATGTCCTCAGACCCTACCCTTCCACGCAAGATTTTGCCAATTCCTTTCAGGTCTTCACATTGCACTTCTTGTCCTGCGTGGCTGAGGAATATCATGGTGGCGCAGCGGTAGAGTTGCTGCCTTACAGTAAAATGCAGAGCCGAAGATCCCGGGTTCGATCCCGACTACGGGCGCTGTCTGTACGGAGTTTGATTAATTGGCTTGATAAATGTAAAAGATTGTCCAGTATAAAATTGACCAACTTCCAGTATAGTCCCTGGTGGACTCTTCGGAAGGTACAAGGTACAAGCTGGTAGAGCCGCTGCCACACTATGTTTTCAAGAGAGAGATCGATTTAGCTCTTAGGGCTAACGGAATCAAGGGATATGGGGAGAAGGCAGGAACAGGGTACTGATTTTGGATGATCAGCCATGATCACATTGAATGGCAGTGCTGGCTCGAAGGGCCGAATGGCCTACTCCTGCTCCTGTTGTCTATGTTTCTACTGCTGCCTCACAGTGCCAGAGACCCGGGTTCAATCCTGACTTTGAGTGATGTCTGTGTATAGTGTTTGCACGTTCTCCCTGTGACCTCGTGGGTTTCCTCCGGGTGCTCCGGTTTCCTCCCACATCCCAAAGATGTGCGGGTTTGTAGACTAACAGGCCCTGAGTAGATTGTCCCCTAGTGTGTAGGGAATGGATGAGAAAGTGGGATAACACAGAACTAGTGTGAACGAGGTGATCGCTGGTTTACACAGAGGGCGGTGGATGGCAGTAGTTGGACAAAGAGGCTTTTAGATCGGCACATGGATATAGAAACATAGAAAATAGGTGCAGGAGTAGGCCATTCGGCCCTTCGAGCCAGCACCGCCACGCGATATGATCATGGCTGATCATCCAACTCAGTATCCCATCCCTGCCTTCTCTCCATACCCCCTGATCCCTTTAGCCACAAGGGCCACATCTAACTCCCTCTTAAATATAGCCAATGAACTGTGTGGCCTCAACTACCTTCTGTGGCAGAGAATTCCACAGATTCACCACTCTCTGTGTAAAAAATGATTTTCTCATCTCGGTCCTAAAAGATGAGATCTCTTATCCTTAAACTGTGACCCCCTTGTTCTGGACTTCCCCCAACATCGGGAACAATCTTCCTGCATCTAGCCGGTCCAACCCCCCAAGAATATGCAGTGAAAAGAAGGGTCTCGACCCGAGACGTCACCCATTCCTTCTCTCCAGCGATGCTGCCTGTCCCGCTGAGTTACTCCAGCGTTTTGTGTCTATCTTCGAGCTGAGCACCATGCTGTGGGAGGCACACGCGGGCAATGCACGGGGAACAGTTCTGACTCTCCAAAACCTATTGTGGCTTCAAGGATGAAATTAAAAAGACAAGTCGCATGCCTGATGGAAGAGCAGAGAAGGCATCGTAATAACATTGGAGGGAATCCATACAGGATTAAAATCAGGAAGCAATTTCCCGCACACAAACCAGCAGAAACCTTCCCTTTCACATTCAGGATAATTGAATTGGGACCTTGACACTTTTTAACACTGTAAGTGGAGATTTACTGGAAGTGGCTTCCGCTCTTTTCCCCCCCGCCCAAAACAGGAAAATCAATATTTAATTATGAAAATAATTTTTATATGTTCTATGCAACTGATGAGAAACCGCTTGCTTATGCCCAGCTCTAATGCGCCAGAGTCCTCTGGAACATTTTCTCAGACAAGTTAATACTCTCTGGTAAAAAGCAGTGCTCGCTCGACGGAGCCAGACTTAATGTCACACTCGAAGAAACATCGAGCAACTGATGCACGCACATCGTTAGACACAAAATGCTGGAGTAACTCAGTGGGACGGGCAGCATCTCTGGAGAGAAGGAATGGGTGACGTTTCAGGTCGGGACCCTTCTTCAGACCCTAACTTCCTACACAGGTGCATGGATCCTTGAAGGTCGAGTCGCAGGTATATAAGGTGGTCAAAGAGGCCTGTGGCACATTTGGCCTTCATCAGTCAGAGTATTGAGTATAGAAGTTGGGAGGTCATGTTGCAGTTGTACAAGACGTTGGTGAGACCGCATTTAGAGTATTGTGTTCAGTTCTGGGCACCGTGTTACAGGAAGGATATTGCCAAGCTTGAAAGGGTACAGAGAAGATTTACGAGGATGTTGCTAGGACTCGAGGGGCCTGAGCTGTAGGGAGAGGTTGAGTAGGCTGGGATTCCTTGGAGCGCAGGAGGATGAGGGGCGATCTTATAGAGGTGTATTAAGTCATGAGAGGAATAGACCGGGTAGATGCACAGAGTCTCTTGCCCAGAGTAGGAGAATCGAGGACCAGAGGACATAGGTTTAAGGTGAAGGGGGTAAAATTTAATAGGAGTCTGAGGGCTAACCTTTTCACACAGAGGGTGGTGGGTGTATGGAACAAGCTGCCAGAGGAGGTAGTTGAGGCTGGGACTATCCCAACGTTTAAGAAACAATTAGACAGGTACATGGATAGGACAGGTTTGGAGGGATATGGGCCAAATGCAGGCAATGGGGAGAAGGCAGGAACGGGGTGCTGATTGTGGATGATCAGCCATGATCATATTCAATGGCGGTGCAGGCTCGAAGGGCCGAATGGCTTCCTCCTGCACCTATTGTCTATTGTCTAATTGGGAATAGTGTAGGTCGGTGTGGGCAAGTTGATCGGTGTGGGCAAGTTGATCGGTGTGGGCAAGTTGATCGGTGTGGGCAAGTTGGGCCGAAGGGCCTGTTTGCACGCTGACGCCTAGTTGAGGTTGCCAGTGGCAGCATCAGGTGATGTGCTTCATAGTTTATAGTTGTTCCACGTCACATCTGTGTCTCATTCTCCATCGGAAGAGGACTTGGGCAGTTCGTCCGTCGTTCATTCTGCACTAACACGTCCAACGCACGCCACGACACAGTGGGTGGGATCAATGCCGCACTGCTTGCTTCCAGCAGAGCCAGGGTTAAATTGAGATGGCAGATTGCCGTGAGTTCATTTCTAGAAGATGAAACGGCTGGCGTGGTTGAACTGCTCAAGAAGATTAACGATTCCATCAGCGGGAGAGAAAGAGAAATCAATTCTTCTTGCAGGTCAGTCTAGAACAAAATCTGAGCCAGTCATTCAGACACGATGGCAGAAAAAGCCAGTGGGAATCGGACACCCTCCATCCAAAAAAGTATCGAGTCTGGAGGTCAATTGGAGATTTCAGAACTGAGATTGTTATGCTTGTGTCGGGCATGTTTCGAAAAGGGTTTCGGCCCGAAACGTCCTAACCATGTACCTGTCTAACTATTTCCTAAACGTTGGGATAGTCCCAGCCTCAACTACCTCTTCCGGCAGCTCGTTCCATACACCCACTGTTTAAACGTCTGAAGAAGGGTTTCGGCCCGAAACGTTGCCTATTTCCTTTGCTCCATAGATGCTGCTGCACCCGCTGAGTTTCTCCAGCATTTTTGTGTACCTTCGATTTTCCAGCATCTGCAGTTCCTTCTTAAACAAATGTTTCGAAAAGGTACTGGAAATAAGGCTGAGGGTACAGTTTCCCGTTTGAGGGGCCGAATGGTCTTCTGTTCTGCTGTTCCAGGCTAACTACAATGCAGCAGGTCCACGACAATGTTCGGGCGGGGGCTTTTCAGTTGAGTTCAGTTTATTGTCATGTGTCTTCAGCTAAGATCTTCAAAATTGGCCCAACATGCCCCAGCTACACTAGTCCCACCAGCCTGCGTTTGGTCCATATCCCTCCAAACCTGTCCTATCCATGTACCTGTCTAACTGTTTCTTAAACGTTGGGATAGTCCCTGCCTCAACTACCTCCTCTGGCAGCTCGTTCCATACACCCACACTGTGTGGAAAAAGTTATTCCAGCGCTTTGCGTCGATGATGTGAAAGGAGGAGGCCGGTTTTGTGGGCAGGGAAAAAAATGAGCCGCAGGCGGAAAAATGTAAAAAAGCCGGGATCCCTCCAGAGGCGACACGGACATTCATGGAATGTTGATGAGCGTTCCCCACTTCCATTACTCCCAGCTGCCGTGCACTCTGAAGTTCAATCATTCCTGTAAATTGGGCACTCTCTCCTCTTTAATAAAGTGCCGTTTGATCCCTTTATGTCTCAAAATATTACCGGCAACAAATCACGAGCGCCAAATGGAATTCTAATTTTTCTTATTTAAAATATGGAATACATTCTGACGGCGAGACTCCGAGTTTAATCTCCAGATACTGGAGCGAATGCAAAATTACATGCAAAACCTCGCTGAAGGTATGTGCGTTTCAAAGCAATCTCCGCACTGTACTGGCAGAGCAGATTGTGTGGTGCCGGTGCAGAGATGGGAGAGTGGCGCTCAGTATGCATGTGGCGTTGTCGGCTCGCTGAGTTCCTGCGCCTTGTGTGTGGCCTGTCGGCCCCAGTGGTTGCTGTAGGCTTTAATATTGAATTCATCAATCAAACGGCACATTTTTCCAACAGGATGGGTTTAAAAAAAGAACATATTAAGCGAGGGCAGTGCATTCGGTCGGAGGTGCTGACGAGAGAGACGTCAACAAAGGCATGTCCTCTTGGCGAGGGCAGCAGAATTAGGGCGGGTGCTGAAGTTCAGGGCGGCCTCAGAGTTGCTGCCTCACAGTGCCAGAGACCTGGGTTCCGTCCCGACTACAGTTGCTGTCTGTACGGAGTTTGTACCTTCTCCCCGTGACCTGCGTGGGTTTTCTCCGGGTGCTCCGGTTTCCTCCCACACTCCAAAAACATACAGGTGCGTGGGTTCATTGGCTTCGGTTGTAAATTGACCCCAGTGTGTGTAGGATAGTGTTAGTGTGCGGGGATCGCTGGTCGGCGCGGACTCGGTGGGCCGAAGGACCTGTTTCCACAACAGACAATAAGTGCAGGAGTAGAGGCCATTCGGCCCTTCCAGCCAGCACCGCCATTCAATGTGATCATGGCTGATCATCCCCAATCAGTACACCGTTCCTGCCTTCTCCCCATATCCCCTGACTCCGCTATCTGAGCCCTATCTAGCTTTCTCTTGAAAGTATCTAGAGAACTGGCCTCCACCGCCCTCTGAGGCAGAGAACTCCACAGACTCACAACTCTGTGTAAAAAGTGTTTCCTCATCTCCGTTCTAAACGGCTTACCCCTTAGACTGCACTGTATCTCTAAGCTAAACTAAAACTTAACAGTATAACTGTAAACAAACTAAACCGATTTGACTGTGAGTACTTTGGCTGTTGTTTGCGCCCTCTGCACTTTTCTCCTGCGGTTACCATTGAGGTCTGCCCAGTCTCCAGCAATAATCGTAGCCACGTGTAGCATCTGGAAGAGGCGCACTGCTCACTGGTTGCTGTGTGATTGCAGCTCCAGTATTTAAAGATTTCATGCTTCAATGGTTCCCTTATTGTCACGTGTACCAAGGTACAGTGAAGGTACGTTGCCTATTTCCTTCGCTCCATAGATGCTGCTGCACCCGCTGAGTTTCTCCAGCACTTTTGTCTACCTTCGATTTTCCAGCATCTGCAGTTCCTTCGTGAACACAGTGAAATATTTTGTTTTGTATACAGCTCAGGAAGACTATCACCACACACAAACACAGCCCCCCGGTTAACTTGTTCAAGGAGGAACTGCAGATGCTGGAAAATCGAAGGTAGACAAAAATGCTGGAGAAACTCAGCGGGTGAGGCAGCATCTATGGAGCGAAGAAAATAGGCGACGTTTCGGGTCTGAAGAAGGGTTTCGAACCGAAACGTTGCCTATTTCCTTCGCTCCATAGATGCTGCCTCACCCGCTGAGTTTCTCCAGCATTTTTGTCTACCCCCGGTTAATTTAATCCTTTAGTCAGAGGGTGGTGAATCTGTGGGATTAATTGCCACAGACGGCTGTGGAGGCCAAGTCAATGGATATTTTTAAGACAGAGAAAGATAGGTTTCTGATTAGTATGGGTGCCTTGTACCTTGCATAGATTCCACCAGGGACTATACTGTAAGTTGGACAATTTTATACTGGACAATTTTTACATTCATCAACCCGATTAACCTACAAACCTGTACGTATTTGGAATGTGGGAGGAAACCAGAGCGCCCGGAGAAAACCCACGCAGGTCACAGGGAAAACGTACAAACTCCGTACCCGGGTCTCCGGTGCTGCATTTTGCTGTAAGGCAGCAACTCTACCACTGTGCCACCGTCAGGGGTTTTGGAGAGAAAGCAGGAGAAAGGGGTTGGGAGGGAGAGATAGATCAGCCATGATTGAACGGCGGAGTAGACTTCATGGGCTGAATGGCCTCATTCTGCTCCGATCACTATTAAACTTATGAATACAGTATGCACAGAACATGCCCACTGAGTCTGTATACAAGAGTCGCCATGTTTTGGGGCCATTTCCCAGTCCCTGCCCCAGCTACACTAGTCCCCCCTGCCCGCGTTTGGTCCATATCCCTCCAAACCTGTCCTATCCATGCACTTGTCTAACTGTTTCTTAAACGTTGGGATAGTCCCAGCCTCAACTACCTCCTCTGGCAGCCTGTTCCACACACCCACCACCCTCTGTGTGAAAATGTTACCCCTCAGATTCTTAGTAAATCTTTGGTGGGAGTGCGGGAAGAATCCGGAGCACCCGAGAAAAACCCACGCGGGTCATGGTGAGAACGTGCAAACTCCGTGCAAACATCACACGTGGTCAGGATGGAACCCGAGTCTCCGGCGCTGTGAGTACATGATCTCGTTACGGTGAACCAGCAGGGAAAAAGAACAGAGACTTGGGACGTAGCACTTAAAAAACACACACATAGGAACAAAGTATGACTGCAATATTCTTCCAGCACAGCCAGCAATGAGAAGCTAATCATCGTCTCTTAGCAGAGTGACAAGTCAAGATGTCAAAATGGCTGACAGGCAATCTTCGATAAGTAGTTCAAAAACTTCTGACAGGCAAGCCACATTAAGCAAGTTTTTTTTTTCTTCGAGACTGTGCTGCAAAATTTCATCTGTCTATTTTAAACCAAAATTGCTTTGCCAAATTGAAGTCCGAACACTAAGGGATACTGAGGTGCCCACGGGAGAACCATTTCAGGATCCTATTAAAGAACGATCATAGGCCACAAAAAAATCGAAGTTTTTTGCCCCAAAAAGGTGCAATATCAGAAAGTCGTTGTATGTAACTAAAAAGGGCAGAACGCCGCTGTGGAAGTCACAGCTAGTTTGCGTTCAGTTTATTGTCACGTGTACCGAGGTACAGTGAAAAGCTTTTGTTACGTGCTAACCAGTCAGCGGAAAGACAATACATGATTACAATCGAACCATTCACAGTGTATAGATACATGATAAGGGAATAACGTTTAGTGCAAGGTAAAGCCAGTAAAGTCCGATCAAGGATAATAATAATAATAATAATGGATGGGATTTATATAGCGCCTTTCTAATACTCAAGGCGCTTTACATCGCATTATTCATTCACTCCTCAGTCACACTCGGTGGTGGTAAGCTACTTCTGTAGCCACAGCTGCCCTGGGGCAGACTGACGGAAGCGTGGCTGCCAATCTGCGCCTACGGCCCCTCCGACCACCGCCAATCACTCACACACATTCACACACAGGCAAAGGTGGGTGAAGTGTCTTGCCCAAGGACACAACGACAGTATGCACTCCAAGCGGGATTCGAACCGGCTACCTTCCGGTTGCCAGCCGAACACTTAGCCCATTGTGCCATCTGTCGTCCCGGGATAGTCCAAGGGTCTCCAATGAGGTAGATAGTAGTTCAGGACCGCTCTCTGGTTGTGGTAGGATGATTCAGTTGCCTGATAACAGCCGGGAAGAAACTGCCCTTGAATCTGGAGGTGTGTGTGCGTTTGTTTTCACACTTCTGTACCTCTTGCCCGATGGGAGAGGGGAGAAGAGGGAGTGGCCGGGGGTGAGACTGGTCCTTGATGATGCTGCTGGCCTTGCCGAGGCAGCGTGAGGTGTAGATGGAGTCGATGGAAGGAAGGGAGGTTGGTTTGTGTGTGATGGTCTGGGCTGTGTCCACAATTCTTTTACTCGGACAAGGGGAAAACATTCCCACTTGTTCCTTTTTCCCGTTTCCTGGAAGTAAGTGTCGACTTTTACTGGAAGCTACAGAGAGCTTGCAATGTTCAATTGATCCCACTCATCCCATTTAACACAATCACAGACAATCTTTTCATTGTAACTTCCACTCTGTGTTCCAATCTACCCTGGTCACCTTTCAGTTCAGTTTAGTTTAGATCATTGGCACGTGTACCGATAAATATAAGTACATTATACGTGTAAGAAGAAACCAGCGGATGTTGGTTTAAATCGAAGGTAGACACAAAATGCTGGAGTAACTCAGCGGGTGAGGCAGCATCTCTGGAGAGAAGGAATGGGCGACGTTTCGGGTCGAGACCCTTCTTCAGACTGGTCAGGGGAGGGGCGGGACAGAGATGGAATGTAGGCAGAGACAGGAAGACTAGGAGAACTGGGAAGGGGAAGGGGGTGGAGAGGGAAAGCAAGGGCTATCTGAAGTTAGAAGTTCAAGTTCAAGTTCATTGTCATGTGTCCCTGTATAGGACAATGAAATTCTTGCTTTGCTTCAGCACAACAGAACATAGTAGGCATTGGCTACAGAACAGATGAATAAATAAACTGATAAAGTGCAAATAACAAATAATGGGTTATTAATGTTCAGAGTTTTGTCCGAGCCAGGTTTAATAGCCTGATGGCTGTGGGGAAGTAGCTATTCCTGAACCTGGTCGTTGCAGTCTTCAGGCTCCTGTACCTTCTACCTGAAGGTAGCGGGGAGATGAGTGTGTGGCCAGGATGGTGTGGGTCTTTGATGATGCTGCCAGCCTTTTTGAGGCAGCGACTGCGATAGATCCCCTCGATGGAGGGCAGGTCAGAGCCGATGATGGACTGGGCTGTGTTTACTACTTTTTGTAGTCTCTTCCTCTCCAGGGCGCTCAAGTTGCCGAACCAAGCCATGATGCAACCGGTCAGCATGCTCATAGAGAAGTCAATGTTCATACCGCTGGTGTGTAAACTACCCAAGCGAAATATGAGGTGCTGATCATCCAATTTGCGCTGGGCCTCACTCTGACTCTCATTCCTCCATTGTCAGGATGAGGCCCAGCGCTAGTAAAAATTGTAAATCGCCCCTAGTGTGTAGGTGATTGTTGGTCGGCGTGGACTCGATGGGCCGAAGGGCCTGTCCCAGCGCTGTACCTCTAAACTAAACTGCATGCGGACTGGGAATATGCTCTAAAATGGAAATCTTCAAAATAATTTGTATATCTTTGCTTTCATCTCTCAGGCGTTTTGCTGTTATTGGGAACTGCTGACTGATGCTGAATAAAACTTCATCCCTTGAAGTGGAGGCCACATTATTTGATCACTTAATGTGATTCAAACCTTGCTGAAAATGCAGTTCCTAATTCAGCAGTCAATGCCACAGTGTTGATTAATTTTGGAGTGGGGACATTGGTGTTGATGGGTAAACAGGTCCCAAGGCAATGCTGCTTACCTGATCTTCTTGTTGCAATTACAGGTTCCGCTTGTCCCTGGAGCGACGTAACTCACTTGCTACCCGTATTTACCATGCTAACAAGACTAACGGCAAATGGATGGCGGAGGCGTAAAGAAATCTGAAGTGTTTAGTTTAGTTGAGAGATACAGCACGGAAACAGGCCCTTCGGCCCCCCGGGCCCGTGCCGACCAGCGATCCCCACCCACCAACGCTATCCTACACACACCAGGGACAATTTACACTTATAACAAGGCAATTAGCCTACAAACCTGTACGTCTTTCATCTATCCATGTTCTCCACAGATGCTGCCTGACCCGCTGAGTTACTCCAGCACTCTGTGAAACGTCACCTATCCATGTTCTCCACAGATGCTGCCTGACCTGCTGAGTTACTCCAGCACTCTGTGAAACGTCACCTATCCATGTTCTCCACAGATGCTGCCTGACCCGCTGAGTTACTCCAGCACTCTGTGAAACGTCACCTATCCATGTTCTCCACAGATGCTGCCTGACCTGCTGAGTTACTCCAGCACTCTGTGAAACGTCACCTATCCATGTTCTCCACAGATGCTGCCTGACCCGCTGAGTTACTCCAGCGCTCTGTGAAACGTCACCTATCCATGTTCTCCACAGATGCTGCCTGACCCGCTGAGTTACTCCAGCACTCTGTGAAACGTCACCTATCCATTTTCTCCACAGATGCTGCCTGACTGACCCGCTGAGTTACTCCAGCACTCTGTGAAACGTCACCTATCCATGTTCTCCACAGATGCTGCCTGACCCGCTGAGTTACTCCAGCACTCTGTGAAACGTCACCTATCCATGTTCTCCACAGATGCTGCCTGACCCGCTGAGTTACTCCAGCACTCTGTGAAACGTCACCTATCCATGTTCTCCACAGATGCTGCCTGACCCGCTGAGTTACTCCAGCACTCTGTGAAACGTCACCTATCCATGTTCTCCACAGATGCTGCCTGACCCGCTGAGTTACTCCAGCACTCTGTGAAACGTCACCTATCCATGTTCTCCACAGATGCTGCCTGACCCGCTGAGTTACTCCAGCACTCTGTGTCTTTTTATTTTTAACATCTGTCAGTCCTATTCATGACAAAATAATATCAATGCAAGAAACAATGAAATTCAAAACAGTTTGATTTTCAACGTGTCACCCCAGTTTATTCCACCTTACCTGCGTGCTTTAGAGAGACGGGCATAGCAGAATTTTCCTTTCAAATGTACCAGACAACCTGTCGCTCGCATGCTGAATATATAGATGTTTTTTCCCCCATTATGAAACAAAATGTTGGCATGCTTACCCTGTTTGTGAAGGATTTTGACATTCTGCCACTACCTACTTCTTTCAGAAGGCAGCAGTGGGGAATAGGCAGATCCACACAGGTGGTGGCCATTTCAATTCATAACAGGAAAAATCGAGTCTTAGCATCAGTGAACAATGACAAAAGTCCTGTTATCAGGTGATTGCAGGCTATCTGGGGAGAGCTGGAGTTATTTTGTGCTTCAGGGTGGTGAGTGTTTTTTTAAGTGGGAGTGATATTCTGGTCAACAAAAATGCTGGAGAAACTCAGCGGGTGCAGCAGCATCTATGGAGCGAAGGAAATAGGCAACGTTTCGTCCCGAAACGTTGCCTATTTCCTTCGCTCCATAGATGCTGCTGCACCCGCTGAGTTTCTCCAGCATTTTTGTCCACCTTCGATTTTCCAGCATCTACAGTTCCTTCTTAAACGTGATAGTCTGGTGTTGTACGCAAGATGTCGCAGAGAGGATTTAGAAACATAGAAACATAGAAAATAGGTGCAGGAGTAGGCCATTCGGCCCTTCGAGCCTGCACCGCCATTCAATATGATCATGGCAGATCATCCAACTCAGTATCCTGTACCTGCCTTCTCTCCATACCCCGTGATGCCTTTAGCCACAAGGGCCACATCTAACTCCCTCTTAAATATAGCCAATTAATTGGCCTCAACTACCTTCTGTGGCAGAGAATTCCACAGATTCACCACTCTCTGTGTGAAAAATGTTTTCCTCATCTCGGTCCTAAAAGATTTCCCCCTTATCCTTAAACTGTGACCCCTTGTTCTGGACTTCCCCAACATCGGGAACAATCTTCCTGCATCTAGCCTGTCCAAGCCTGTTGATTTACAAGGATGTCGAGGGTCTGAGCTACAGGGAGAGGTTGAGTAAGTTGGGACTCTATTCCTTGGAGCGCAGGAGGATGAGGTGGTGATCTTATAGAGGTGTACAAAATCAAGAGAGGAATAGATCGGGTAGGCGCACAGAGTCTCCTGCCCAGAGTAGGGGAATCGAGGACCAGAGGACATGGGTTTAATGTGAAGGGGGAAAGATTTAATAGGAATCCGAGGGGTAACTTTTCCACACAAAGGGTGGTGGGTGTATGGAACAAGCTGCCGGAGGAGGTAGTTGAGGCTGGGACTATCCCAACATTTAAGAAGCAGTCAGACAGATACATGGATAGGACAGGTTTGGAGGGATAAGGACCAAACGTGGGCAGGTGGGACTAGTGTAGCTGGGTCATGTTGGCCCGTGTGGGCAAGTTGGGCCGAAGGGCCTGTTTTCACGCTATGTGACAGTATGACTGTGTGACATAACTCTGCTCCTTGCTCTCTGTGAGGCTGCCGCTGATCCCTTTAGCCACAAGGGCCACATCTAACTCCCTCTTAAATATAGCCAATGCACTGTGGCCTCAACTACCTTCTGTGGCAGAGAATTCCACAGATTCACCACTCTCTGTGTAAAAAATGATTTTCTCATCTCGGTCCTAAAAGACTTCCCTCTTATCCTTAAACTGTGATCCCTAGTTCTGGACTTCCCCAACATCGGGAACAATCTTCCTGCATCTAGCCTGTCCAACCCCTTAAGAATTTTGTAAGTTTCTATAAGATCCCCCCTCAATCTTCTAAACTTCTTGCGAGTACAAGCCGAGTCTATCCAGTCTTTCTTCATATGAAAGGCCTGACATCCCAGGAATCAGTCTGGTGAACCTTCTCTGTACTCCCTCTACGGCAAGAATGTCCTTCCTCAGATTAGGAGACCAAAACTGCATGCTGAATCCTAGCGTGGAGTCCAGGAAATCAGGGGGGGGAAGAGATTGAAACGCTAGAAGCAATATCCCGCAGTCATGTAGTAAAATAACTCATCCTGACAGGGCAAAGAAATCCATCATCATTGTGAAGCATGATTAAGCTCTCACAGGGCCAGGGCACAGGTTCTCTTGGCTAACAGTTGGGACTCAAGCCAGCTGACTGCAAGGTACATCTTTGTCTTATTCATTGTAAATGGCTTACGTGTGCGCAGAGCAGCTCTGCCAGTTAATGCCACTGTAGTTTGCTGCCTTCATCTCAGAGAGACAGCCATTTCACGAGGACTATCAACTTACGCCAGCCACTGACGGAATGAAAGTGGGCTAATGGGCGCCAATGCTCATCAAAGAATTTGTCTCTTTACCTCTCCCCCCGACTCCATTCAAGGACCCAAGCAGTCGTTCCAGGTGCGGCAGAGGTTCACCTGCATCTCCTCCAACCTCATCTATTGCATCCGCTGCTCTAGGTGTCAGCTGATCTATATCGGCGAGACCAAGCGTAGGCTTGGCGATCGCTTCGCCCAACACCTCCGCTCGGTTCGCAATAACCAACCTGATCTCCCGGTGGCTCAGCACTTCAACTCCTCCTCCCATTCCCAATCCGACATCTGTCCTGGGTTTCCTCCATGGCCAGAGTGAGGACCACCATAAATTGGGGGAGCAGCACCTCATATTTCGCTTGGGCAGTCTGCACCCTAGCGGCTTGAACATTGAATCCTCCAATTTCAGGTAGTCCTTACTTTCTCTTCCCCTTCTCAGCTCTCCCTCAACCCACTGGCTCCTCCTCTTCCTTTCTTCTTCCCTCTCTTCCCCCCCCCCCCCCCCTCCCACCCTGCATCAGTCTGAAGAAGGGTTTCGGCCCGAAATGTTGCCTATTTCCTTCGCTCCATAGATGCTGCCTGACCCGCTGAGTTACTCCAGCACTCTGCGAAACATCACCTATCCATGTTCTCCACAGATGCTGCCTGAGCCGCTGAGTTACTCCAGCACTCTGTGAAACGTCACCTATCCATGTTCTCCACAGATGCTGCCTGACCCGCTGAGTTACTCCAGCACTCTGTGAAACGTCACCTATCCATGTTCTCCACAGATGCTGCCTGACCCGCTGAGTTACTCCAGCACTCTGTGAAACGTCACCTATCCATGTTCTCCACAGATGCTGCCTGACCCGCTGAGTTACTCCAGCACTCTGTGAAACGTCACCTATCCATGTTCTCCACAGATGCTGCCTGACCCGCTGAGTTACTCCAGCACTCTGTGAAACGTCACCTATCCATGTTCTCCACAGATGCTGCCTGACCCGCTGAGTTACTCCAGCACTCTGTGAAACGTCACCTATCCATGTTCTCCACAGATGCTGCCTGACCCACTGAGTTACTCCAGCACTCTGTGAAACATCACCTATCCATGTTCTCCACAGATGCTGCCTGACCCACTGAGTTACTCCAGCACTCTGTGAAACATCACCTGTCCATGTGATGTGGGGTGGGGGGGGCGGGGAGACCCCCCCACCCTACATCAGTCTCAAGAAGGGTCTCGACCCAAAACGTTGCCTATTTCCTTCGCTCCATAGATGCTGCTGCACCCGCTGAGTTTCTCCAGCACTTTTGTCTACCATCGATTTTCCAGCATCTGCAGTTCCTTCTTAAATACATATGTTTGCATATGGAAGAATGAAGTATTAATTTGCATCTGTCTTTTAAGCTGAACATTGGAGGAAATTAATAGCGTCTCAAAGTATCTCGGAGTTGCATGGGTAAGCAGCGTGGTGAAGCTAATTGGAGATGAAAGGAGCAGTTAGAATAATAATTTAGAACATAGCGTTATGATCTTTGATACTTGTAAGAATTGTTCCAGCAGATATGATCGCAGGAATCTCTTGATCGTCTTGGCTCCTCACTGCCCTGCCTGTTGGTTCTGGACAGCTTTATTCGCAGCGGGTCAGGCAGCGTCTGTGGAGAACATGGATAGGTGACGTTTCACAGAGTGCTGGAGTAACTCAGCGGGTCAGGCAGCATCTGTGGGGAACATGGATAGGTGACGTTTCACAGAGTGCTGGAGTAACTCAGCGGGTCAGGCAGCATCTGTGGAGAACATGGATAGGTGACGTTTCACAGAGTGCTGGAGTAACTCAGCGGGTCAGTCAGGCAGCGTCTGTGGAGAAAATGGATAGGTGACGTTTCACAGAGTGCTGGAGTAACTCAGCGGGTCAGGCAGCATCTGTGGAGAACATGGATAGGTGACGTTTCACAGAGTGCTGGAGTAACTCAGCGGGTCAGGCAGCGTCTGTGGAGAACATGGCTAGGTGACGTTTCACAGAGTGCTGGAGTAACTCAGCGGGTCAGGCAGCATCTGTGGGGAACATGGATAGGTGACGTTTCACAGAGTGCTGGAGTAACTCAGCGGGTCAGGCAGCATCTGTGGGGAACATGGATAGGTGACGTTTCACAGAGTGCTGGAGTAACTCAGCGGGTCAGGCTGCATCTGTGGAGAACATGGATAGGTGACGTTTCACAGAGTGCTGGAGTAACTCAGCGGGTCAGGCATCATCTGTGGAGAACATGGATAGGTGACGTTTCACAGAGTGCTGGAGTAACTCAGCGAGTTAGGCAGCATCTCTGGAGAACATGGATAGGTGACTTTTCGGTGGGGTACTCATGCTCTTGTCTCTTGATGTATGGAATTCAACGAGGCTTTCGGCATTTTGGCCTTCATCAGTCAGAGTATTGAGTAGAGA
Source organism: Amblyraja radiata (assembly GCF_010909765.2). Lineage (NCBI taxonomy): Eukaryota > Metazoa > Chordata > Chondrichthyes > Rajiformes > Rajidae > Amblyraja > Amblyraja radiata. The sequence continues at coordinate 1,798,253 of NC_046001.1, forward strand.
GTTTGCTGCCTGACCCGCTGAGTTACTCCAACATTCTGTGAAACGTCACCTATCAGCTTGGTTGTGTGTGGGCATGTTCTGCCTCAGCAGGTGGACTGGCGTGACACTTTACTTTAGACTTCAGATATACAGCGCGGAAACAGGCCCTTCGGCCCACTGCATCCGTGCCGACCACCGATCCCCGCCACTAACACTCTGATTAGTACGGGTGTCTGGGGTTATGGGGAGTAGACAGGAGAATGGGGTTGAGAGGGAAAGTTAGATCAGCCATGATTGAATGGCGGAGTAGACTCGATGGGCCGAATGGTCTAATTCTTCTCCTAGAACCTATGAATAAGATCCTACACTCGCTGGGGACAATTTACAATTTACAGAGGCCAATGAACCCACAAACCCGCACGTCTTTGGAGTGTGAGAGGAAACCGGAGTTCCCGGGGAAAACCCACGCGGTCACGGTGAGAACGTGCAAACTCCGCACGGACAGCGCCTGTCGCAGGATCGAAGCTGGGCCTCTGGCGCTGTGAAGCAGCAACTCTACCGCTGAGCCACTGCAACGCCACTGCAATTTTATGACACAATGGGTCAATTGGGCCTGAATCTGATTCCTTAGGGCTTACTGTACCCTTCTTAAACTCCTGACACGGCACTCAAAAATCCTAAACCATCAGACCAGCGCTTTGTAGCATTAAACCCATTTTTATGTTCACAACCAGAGTTGAACAATCTGCTGCAGACAGACCATCAAAGCAAAACAAAATCATTCTGGTACAAAGGCAACCAGGTATTGCAATCCACAGTTCACTGCCACCTGAGCCCCACAGCCATTACTAATATCCTTCAATATCTATCAGTTTAGTCAAGAACACCAAGGTTCACCGGCCCACTGTTAACGTGAACGCTTCAAATGATGCCCTTTGCTCAAGGAGTGTTCACCGCTAAAACTCCTCTTGTACATTTTTGAGATATTAGCTTAAAGGGCCTGTCCCACTTGGTAGACCTAATCCACGGGTTTGGATGACCCTAGACGAGTTGAAAAAGATGTCAAGGTCGTGTTGACTCGCCTCCTACGACTATGTCTACGACCTCCTACGACTATGTCTACGACCTCCTACGACTAAGTCTACGACCTCCTACGACTATGTCTACGACCTCCTACGACTATGTCTATGACCTCCTACGACTATGTCTACGACCTCCTACGACTATGTCTACGACCTCCTACGACTAAGTCTACGACCTCCTACGACTATGTCTACGACCTAAGTCTTCCACACCTAAGACCAACTACAACTAGCTACGAGTGGAAAATGATCACATGATAAAATGATGTCATGTATGTCATGCCAGTTACTGACCTACGACTATCTACGACTACCATCACGACCGACCTACGACCTACCTATGAGTAAAAAGCATCCATTTTTTACATGCTGACCTTTTTTTACTCGTGGACATTTTTTATCAGGCAGGAAAAAAACGCCGCGACCTACTTGAGGCCACGAGTACGCGGGGACCACTCACGAGCGTGAGGAAGAGTTACGAAGACCTCCTAAGACCTCGTGGCGACCTGCTGCGAGTGTGAGTCAAGGGCAAACTCGGCAGAGGTCGCCAATTAGGTCGTGAAAGTGGGACAGGGGCTTTATGTGGTGCTCTGGGAGGTGATGTTGCAGTTGTGTAAGACATTGGTGAGGCTGCACTTGAGCCAGCACCGCCATTCAATGTGATCACGGCTGATCATCCACAATCAGTACCCCGTTCCTGCCTTCTCCCCATATCCCCTAACTCCGCTATCTTTAAGAGCCCTATCTAGCTCTCTCTTGAAAGCATCCAGAGAACCGGCCTCTGAGGCAGAGAATTCCACAGACTCACCACTCTCTGTGAGAAAAAGTGTTTCCTCGTCTCCGTTCTAAATGGCTTACCCCTTATTCTTAAACTGGTTCTGGACTCCCCCAACATCGGGAACGTGTTTCCTGCCTCTAGCGTGTCCAAGCCCTTAATAATCTTATATGTTTCAATTCTAAACTAGGCCCACTTGCCCACATTTGGTCCATATCCCTCTCAACATTTCCTATCCTGTCTTTTAAATGCTGTTGTGGTCCCTGCCTTAACGACCTCCTCTGGCAGCTCGTTCCACACACCTACTCCACTGAGTGAAAAAGTTGTCCCTCAGGTTCCTACTAAATCTGGCCACCTCGGAACATAAAAATGTGTTTTAAGATGGGTTTCAGCCTGAAACGTCGCCTATTTCCTTCGCTCCATAGATGCTGCCTCACCCGCTGAGTTTCTCCAGCATTTTTGTGTACCTTCGATTTTCCAGCATCTGCAGTTCCTTCTTAAACATTACACCTGTGTCCTCTGGTTCTCGATTCCCCTACTCTGGGTAAAAGCCTCTGCATTCACCCTGTGTATTCCCCTCATGATTTGTGCACAAATTCCCCGGTAATCAGAAGGAACTAACGGCACACTGTTATTTTCTTGATTGCTTTTGATTGCTTCCAAAAGGCCAGCCCTTAATTCTGAGGCTGTGACCTCTGGTCCTGGACTCTCCCACCAGTGGAAAAATCCTCTCCACATTCACCCACAGAGTTGTGAATCTGTGGAATTCTCTGCCTCAGAGGAGGCCGGTTCTCTGGATGCTTTCAAGAGAGAGTTAAGGGCCTGTCCCACTGTACGAGGTCATTCCAAGAGCTCTCCCGAGTTTAAAAAAAAAATCAAACTCGTGGTAAGCACGGAGAATGAACGTAGCGGGTACGTCGGAGCTCGGGGACGTCTCTTAGCGGCTCGTAACGCTAGCGGCAGGTACTCGGGAAGACTCGCTAACGGCAGGTAAGCTCGGGAAGACTCGTGAAGATTTTTCAACATGTTGAAAAATGTCCACGAGAGCCCCGAGTACCGACGAGCGGCCATTACCGTAAATCTCCGAGTTCGAATCCGGGCAAACTCGGGAGAGAGCTCTTGGAATGAACTCGTACAGTGGGACAGGGCTTTAAGTCTTGCCTTAGTCTTATTCTAAGGCTTGTCCTAATTCTAAGATCTTGTCTTGACCTAAGCTATGTCTGATTTTGGAATCAGCAACAGTCGACAAGAAACACACCTAATCTAGTCCACTGGCCCAGATATCCTTCATTTGCGCATTTAAAATCGATTTGTTTCGAGAACATTGAGATATTTAAACCTAGCACATAAAGTCATGTTATCACGCTGCCGTGCCTGGCTGCTTCAGCACATGACGTGATAACAATCAGGATTGGCAAATTGCTTTGAATCAGTGAGACAGTGTGATGCAATCAACTGCTAACTCCCCTCCGCTCAGGTCACCACGAGTCCAAGAGAAATCAATGTTCCCAGGCCTGTGCGACAAAGTGCGGCTAATCTACCAGCACCTCGCTGTGGCTGTGAACTTCAGCCTGTTCGGTTTAGAGATACAGCGCGGAAACAGGCCCTTCGGCCCACCGAGTCCGCACCGACCGGCGATCCCCGCACACTAAAGGGCCTGTCCCACTTGCCGATTTTTTCCGCCAAGTGGGACCAGCCCTTAACACTATCCCGCACACAATAGGGACAATTCACACTTACACCAAGCCAATTAACCTACAAACTTGCAGTTGGTAATTACAGGTCTTTGGAGTGTAGGAGGAAGCCGAAGATCTCGGAGGGCCAAACACGGGCAGGTGGGACTAGTATAGATGGGATACAGTTGAACAGAGGGATCTGGGAATAACCGTGCATAGTTCCTTGAAGGTGGAATCTCATATAGATAGGGTGGTAAAGAAAGCTTTTGGTATGCTAGCCTTTATAAATCAGAGCATTGAGTATAGAAGCTGGGATGTAATGTTAAAATTGTACAAGGCATTGGTGAGACCAAATCTGGAGTATGGTGTACAATTTTGGTCGCCCAATTATAGGAAGGATGTCAACAAAATAGAGCGAGTACAGAGGAGATTTACTAGAATGTTGCCTGGGTTTCAACAACTAAGTTACAGAGATAGGTTGAATAAGTTAGGTCTTTATTCTCTGGAGCGCAGAAGGTTAAGGGGGGACTTGATAGAGGTCATTAAAATTATGAGAGGGATAGACAGAGTTGACGTGATCAAGCTTTTCCCTTTGAGAATAGGGAAGATTCAAACAAGAGGACATGACTTCAGAATTAAGTGACAGAAGTTTAGGGGTAACATGAGGGGGAACTTCTTTACTCAGAGAGTGGTAGCGGTGTGGAATGAGCTTCCAGTGGAAGTGGTGGAGGCAGGTTCGTTGGTATCATTTAAAAATAAATTGGATAGGCATATGGATGAGAAGGGAATGGAGGGTTATGGTATGAGTGCAGGCAGGTGGGACTAAGGGAAAAAAGTTGTTCGGCACGGACTTGTAGGGCCGAGATGGCCTGTTTCCGTGCTGTAATTGTTATATGGTTATATGGTTATATGTTGGTCCACACCGACAAGTTGGGCTGAAGGGTCTGATTCCATGCTGTATCACTCTATGACTCTACCTAAAATATTGTTCGGTTATATCCCCAAAGAGTCCCGTTCTACGTACATTACAAAGGGCGGCATGGTGGCGCAGCGGTATAGTTGCTGCCTCAGCGCCAGAGACCAGGGCTCAATCCTGACTACGGATGCTGTCTATACGGAGCTTGCACGTTCTCTCTGTGTCCGCGTGGGTTTTCTCCAGGCGCGCCGGTTTGCTCCTGCACTCCAAAGACGTACGGGTTTGTCAATAGACAATAGACAATAGGTGCAGCAGTAGGCCATTCGGCCCTTCGAGCCAGCCATCATGGCTGATCATCCCCAATCAGTACCCCGTTCCTGCCTTCTCCCCATATCCCCTGACTTTGCTATTTTCAAGAGCCCTATCTAGCTCTCTCTTGAAAGCATCCAGAGAACCGGCCTCCACCGCCCTCTGAGGCAGAGAATTCCACAGACTCACCACTCTCTGTGAGAAAAAGTGTTAAAAGTTGTCAGTTCATTGGCTTCTGTAAATTGCCCTTAGTGTCGAGGCCATAGAACTAGTGTACAGGAGATCGATGGTTGACTTGGTGGGCCGAAGGGCCTGTTTCCGATCTGGTTCTCTCTGAACTAAACTAAATGTGACGAAGGGTTATGATAAGGGTGAGTCTGGACCTTGCAATTGGGTGGTGTGTAAGCGGTTTGTAGATAGGCACGTGGACATACAGGGAATGGAAGGCTCTTGGTCAGTTTAACTTGGCATCGTGTTCGGCAGGGACGACAGATGGCACAATGGGCTAAGTGTTCGGCTGGAGACCGGAAGGTGGCCGGTTCGAATCCCGCTTGGAGTGCATACTGTCGTTGTGTCCTTGGGCAAGACACTTCACCCACCTTTGCCTGTGTGTGAATGTGTGTGAATGTGTGTGAGTGATTGGTGGTGGTCGGAGGGGCCGTAGGCGCAGATTGGCAGCCACGCTTCCGTCAGTCTACCCCAGGGCAGCTGTGGCTACAGAAGTAGCTTACCACCACCGAGTGTGACTGAGGAGTGAATGAATAATGCGATGTAAAGCGCCTTGAGTATTAGAAAGGCGCTATATAAATCCCATTCATTATTATTATTATTATTGTTGGCCGAAGGGCCTGTTCGTGTGCTGTACTGTTCTATGTTCTAAGGGCACTGGCAGAGTAGAGATTTGAAATGAAAGGCAAAGCATAACCTGAAGCCCTTCAATGTCGATGAGGCACCTATGTAACATCGACACTCATGATGAACAAAGAATGTAAAGATATCGCCAATCTCTCCTTTCTTGGGTCTATAATATTTTATGTTTTGAAGAGTTGAAATCACAAATCTAATTTATTGCCATCTATTTATCATCGCGCATAATAATAGGTCATGCACAAGGGGCTGAATGGCCTGACCCTGTTCTTATCCCGTCCAAGGACAGCAAAAGTTGATTTTAGAACTTTCTGTCCTAGGCCTCCTCCATTGTCAGAGTGAGGCTAAACGCAAATTGGAGGAACAGCATCTCATATTTCGCTCGGGCAGCTTACACCCCAGTGGTATGAATATTGATTTCTCCAACATCAGGTAGCCCCGGCATTCCCTCTCTCTCTATCCCTCCCCCACCCAAGTCGCACCAGCTTCTCGTTCACACCCAGCAAACTGCTAACAATTACCCGTTTTCTTTATCACCATTACTTTTTTGCACATCTTTCATTCGTTGTTCTTTATCTCTCCACATCGCCGTCTTTATCTCTTGTTTCTCTTATAGAAACATAGACATAGAAATTAGGTGCAGGAGTAGGCCATTCGGCCCTTCGAGCCTGCACCGCCATTCAATATGATCATGGCTGATCATCCAACTCAGTATCCCGTACCTGCCTTCTCTCCATACCCTCTGATCCCCTTAGCCACAAGGGCCACATCTAACTCCCTCTTAAATATAGCCAATGAACTGGCCTCGACTACCCTCTGTGGCAGAGAGTTCCAGAGATTCACCACTCTCTGTGTGAAAAAAGTTCTTCTCATCTCGGTTTTAAAGGATTTCCGCCTTATCCTTAAGCTGTGACCCCTTGTCCTGGACTTCCCCAACATCGGGAGCAATCTTCCTGCATCTAGCCTGTCCAACCCCTTAAGAATTTTGTAAGTTTCTATAAGATCCCCTCTCAATCTCCTAAATTCTAGAGAGTATAAACCAAGTCTATCCAGTCTTTCTTCATAAGACAGTCCTGACATCCCAGGAATCAGTCTGGTGAACCTTCTCTGCACCCTAACCAGTTATCAATTCCTGCACATGTGCTGCACACCCTGCATGAAAACTGTTTGAAGATGTGCCCTGTGCATAATAAATTAATTTCATTAACATGTGTTGCCATGCACAAATCCAATTCAAGCTTGTATGACAGATGGATGGCTTTCACAAATGGTTGTTTGCCATATCTCAAATGCTGGACTAATTAACACAAATTCTCCACACACAGGTTGAAGTATCGAGAAATCTGGCAGAGGACTTGTCCGAAAGATTAACATAGACACAGAGTGCTGGAGTAACTCAGCGGGTCAGGCAGCATCTCTGGAGAACAGAGGCTGCCTGACCCGCTGAGTTACTCCAGCACTCTGTGAAACGTCGCCTGTCCATGTTCTCCACAGATGCTGCCTGACCCGCTGAGTTACTCCAGCACTCTGTGAAACGTCACCTATCCATGTTCCCCACAGATGCTGCCTGACCCGCTGAGTTACTCCAGCACTCTGTGAAACGTCACCTATCCATGTTCTCCACAGATGCTGCCTGACCCGCTGAGTTACTCCAGCACTCTGTGAAACGTCACCTATCCATGTTCTCCACAGATGCTGCCTGACCCGCTGAGTTACTTCAGCACTCTGTGAAACGTCACCTATCCATGTTCTCCTCAGATGCTGCCTGACCCGCTGAGTTACTCCAGCACTCTGTGAAACGTCACCTATCCATGTTCTCCACAGATGCTGCCTGACCCGCTGAGTTACTCCAGCACTCTGTGAAACGTCACCTATCCATGTTCTCCTGCTGAGTTACACTTTTTTTGTGAAGCAGCGTCTGCAGTTCCTTGTGTCTACACTAATAATATGTTAACTTAATTTTATTTTCCCCACATTCATATCAATCCCCCCCAAATTGTCCTGCTCACCCACAGTGGGGACAGTTTACAGAGGGCCAACTAACCGACCAACGCGCGTGATGTTGGCGATAACCAGAGCACCCGGAGGAAACCCACACGGTCACAGGTAGAACATGCAAACTCCACACACAGACAGCACCCGAGGTCAGGATCGAACCCAGATCTATGGAACTCTTAAAAGCTGTGCCACTGCGTGCCACCTGCATCCAACAACACAAAAAGTGGACTGAATACATCGAGGGGAACCAAGGAGAAAAACGATCAGATCACAACCAATTCACGTCACTTTGCCACTCAATTGTGTGCACGACTTCTTGAAATTATCAACGGAACTATTAAATGCGTAATAACCTGGGTCATGTTTGAAAGGCAATGTCTCATCACCTGCCCAACTGCCTGGAAAATATTAGTTTTACACATATGAAATAATTCCTCTAAAATGCGACTGTGTACATAAAGCTGTTAATTGAAATCTTAATCTGAAATTTGGAATTTAGTCAATTTGACTTCAACGAGCAGTTGGCAGGCGTTGAGTAAAGTGCAGGGAGGTGAGAAGGAACATCATCTCCGATCGAGGGCAAGAGTTTTGCTTGTCTGAGAGTGAAGGGCCTGTCCCACTTGGCTGTCATTTGCGCCTCATTTCCGCGTCATATGTAAAATAGGTCGACGCTGTCTGGTGCGCGTGACGTCATTAGAATGCCCTGCGGGCGCGCGGCGACGCATGGTTACGCACGGTGACGTAACCATGCGTTACCACGCGATACACGTGAGACGTCGGGGCGTCAGCGTGCGTACCCAATGCGTCAGCGTGCGTACGCGACACGTCACGCAGGTGGCACGCGAGGATTTCGTACAGGACGAAATCCTGGAGCGCCGCGCGATCTCCACACTCCCCCACACTTCTCCATGCGCCCGTCACGCGCTACCCATACGCTACCCGTACGTCACAACGCGACGACCTATTTAACATATGAGGCGCAAATGCCGGCCAAGTGGGACAGGCCCTTGAATCTCGACTGCCAGGAAGAAGAAATTGCTGAATTCAGAAATTACACTTTTCTTAAACCTCGCGTTCGAGGGGAGGCTTTCGCGTAGGCTGACACACTCCGGCGGTTCTTCCCATTAGCCGACCCAGAGCACAAGCTACAAAGACAACTGAAGCTTCACAATCAAGTCTGAACAGTTCTCCTGGCTCCTTGGTACCAGATGGCGGCACTCATGAAGCGCACTGCCAGTTTGGAGAGATAAGGAACAGTGGATTGGGAGGGGAAAGGTACAGCAAGGAAGGATTGAAGGGAATCACTTCACCAGCTGAGCTGCAGAGAGACCTTTCAAAACTCAGACCTTCCCCAAAACGTCTGTGTTGTGTCTGCCATTTTAGTCTTGGAACACACGGGCCTACGCATGGCTTCCCTTCAGATCCGCTGCTCCAAACTCACGTGCAATGTTGTTCCGATTTTAGACTTTAGAGATACAGCGAGGGAACAGGCCCTTCGGCCCACCGGGTCTGTGCCAACCAGCGATCCCCGCACATTAACACTATCCTACACGCATTAGTGGCAATTTACACTTCTGCCAAGCACACAAACCCAAGCCAATTAACCTACAAACCTGCACGTCTTTGGCTTGTGGGAGGAAACCGGAGCACCCGGAGAAAACCCACGCAGGTCACGGGGAGAACGTGCAAACTCCGTACAGACAGCGCCCGTGGTCGGGATGGAACCTGGGAAGAAGAAAGGAAGAGGTGGAGCCAGTGGGCTGAGGGAGAGCTGGGAAGGGGAGGAGAAAGTAGGGACTACCTGAAATACTTAAATACTGAATGCCTGAACTTAATACATGAAATAGTGAAATCCCTATAAGTGTAAATTGTCCCTAGTGTGTGTAGGATAGTGTAAGTGTGCGGGGATCGCTGGTTGGCGCAGACTCAGTGGGCCGAAGGGCCTGTATCGGTAAACTAAACTAAACTAAAAGAGAATACTTGGTGCGGGAACAGCTCCATCCAAGACCGCAAGAAATCGCAGAGAATTGTGGACGCAGCCCAGACCATCACACACAAACCAACCTCCCTTCCATCGACTCCATCTACACCTCACGCTGCCTCGGCAAGGCCTGCAGCATCATCAAGGACCAGTCTCACTCCCTCTCCCCCCCTCTCTCATCGGGCAAGAGGTACAGAAGTGTGAAAACGAACGCACACACACCTCCAGATTCAGGGACAGTTTCTTCCCAGCTGTTATCAGGCAACTGAACCGTCCTCTCACCAACTAGAGAGCGGTCCTGACCTCCCATCTACCTCTTTGGAGACCCTCGGACTATCTTTAATCGGACTTTACTGGACTTTATCTAGCACTGAACGTTATTCCCTTTATCCTGTATCTGTGCATGGTGGACGGACGGTTCAATACTGACCCGGGTTCGATACTGACTACGGGTGCTGTCTGTACGGAGTTTGCACGTTCTCCCCGTGACCGGCGTGGGTTTTCTCTGAGATCTTCGGTTTCCTCCCGCACTCCAAAGACGTATACGTTTGCAGGTTCATTGGCTTGGTATAAATGTGAATTACCCCTAGTGTGTGCAGGGTAGTATTAGTGTGCGGCGATCGCTGGTCGGCGCGGACTCGGTGGGCCGAAGGGCCTGTTTCCGCGCTGTATCTCTAAACCAAACGAAACTAAATTAAACATGATAAGGGGATTAAGTTTAGTGCAAGGTAAAGTCAGCAAAGTCCGATCAAGGATAGTCCGAGGGTCACCAAAGAGGTAGATAGTAGTTCAGCGCTGCTCTCTCTGGTTGTGGTGGGATGGTTCAGTTGCCTGATAACAGCTGGGAAGAAAGCTGGGAAAACATGGGGTTAAATCACATACTATGCTCTCCATCCAAAGCTGCTTCGTTTGAATACAAATGTACTCGGCAGTTAAGTCAGTGGTTATGTTGAGAGACTCGCTGTAGCCAGAGGCTTGGATTATTGATCCGGTGCAGAGGGTTCAGCGGCAGTCGAAATGCAAGCCGTTAATTAACTTAAAAAGCTAGTATCAGGAATGGTGATCACAAAACCACTGGATTGATGTGAAAATCTCTCTGCTTTGCTGATGGACCTCCCGTTGCCTCGGCAAGGCCAGCAGCATCATCAAGGACCAGTCTCACCCCCGGCCACTCCCTCTTCTCCCCTCTCCCATCGGGCAAGAGGTACAGAAGTGTGAAAACAAACGCACACACACCTCCAGATTCAGGGACAGTTTCTTCCCAGCTGTTATCAGGCAACTGAACCATCCTCTCACAACCAGAGAGCAGTGCTGAACTACTATCTACCTCTTTGGAGACCCTCAGACTATCCTTGATCAGACTTTCCTGGCTTAACCTTGTACTAAACACTATTTAGCTTAGTTTAGTTTAGTTTAGAGATACAGTGCAGAAACAGGCCCTTCGGCCCACTGAGTCCGCACTGACCAGCGATCACCCCGTGCACTGGTACTATCCTACACACTAGGGACAATTTACAGAATGACAGGTTTGAAGGGATATTGGGCCAAACGTAGGCAGGTGGGACTAGTGTAGCTGGGACATGTTGGCCGGTGTTGGCAAGTTCAAGTTCAAGTTCAAGTTCAAGTGAGTTTATTGTCATGTGTCCCTGTATAGGACAATGAAATTCTTGCTTTGCTTAAGCACACAGAAAATAGTAGGCATTTACTACAAAACAGATAAATGTGTCCATATACCATGATATAAATATATACACACATGAATAAGTAAACTGGTAGTGCAAATAACAGAAAGTGGTTGCTAATAATCACCAAAAGTTGGGCCGAAGGGCCTGTTTCCACACTGTATCAGTCTGTGACTCTTTTTAAGTCAATGAACCTGCAAACCTGCACGCCTTTGGAACATGGAAGGAAGGAAGCCGGAGAGAAGCCAGGGGTTCACGGGGAGAACGTGCAAACTCCACACACACAGACGGCACCCGAGGTCGGGCTGGAAGCCGGGTCTCTGGCGCTGTGAGGCAGCGGCTCCACCCGCATAAATGCTTGAGCCATGATTCACCATTTCCTCTCCCTGGCCTCTGATGTGTCCAAACCCACGATGATCACAAACAACAAGGCTCCCGGAGAGTGTGGGGCAGCGCGCGCGCGTCTGAAATCGACTCACGGCTCATTTTCCTGCAGGCTGTTCAAAAGCCAGCGTGAATTACAGTGCCGAGAAGCAGTCATTTATCAGCATAAAAAAAAAAAACACTTTCAGAATAAAGCGACTGGTGTGGGAAAATGCTTCTTGGTTTAGGGATGCGTTTGATTAACAGATTCTGCCTGCAGCCAACGAAACTGTCATCCGTTATGATGCCAAGGAATGATGGCTTGAAATATATCCCATTATTCTTCCCAAGTCGAGCCACAGCAGCGCATCTCAGACTGGTGTGATTACAGTGTACTGCAATGCCAAGCTGCTCGAACGGCTTACATGAAGGCCGATTTTTGTATTCCAACATCACCCCAGGTTGCCAGTGATGGGAATCACACAGGTACGGCTTGTGCAGGATCGGAGAGAAAGAGAGAGATCACCGAGGGAAAGTTTGCACGTTGCAATTCAATCCGAAGTGTCAGGGAGCAAGGGTGCAGTTTGGTGTAATGGAGCATCCTGGACAATACAGCTCACACCCCCTCCATGACATCTCTGGCCAACCTGAGGAGCACCTTCAGTCTGAAGAAGGGTTTCGGCCCGAAACGTTACCTATTTCCTTCGCTCCATAGATGCTGCTGCACCCGCTGAGTTTCCCCAGCAATTTTGTGTACCTTCAGCAACAGACTGGTTCCACCAAGATGCAGCCCAGAACGCCACAGGAGATCCTTCTTCCCTGTGGCTATCAAACTGTACAACTCCTCCCCCTTCTGTCGTGGGGTAGACTGGGACATAGAAACATAGAAAATAGGTGCAGGAGTAGGCCATTCGGCCCTTCGAGCCTGCACCATTCGCCATTCAATATGATCATGGCTGATCATCCAACTCAGTATCCCATCCCTGCCTTCTCGCCATACCCCCTGATCCCTTTAGCCACAATAATAATAATAATGGATGGGATTTATATAGCGCCTTTCTAATACTCAAGGCGCTTTACATCGCATTATTCATTCACTCCTCAGTCACACTCGGTGGTGGTAAGCTACTTCTGTAGCCACAGCTGCCCTGGGGCAGACTGACGGAAGCGTGGCTGCCAATCTGCGCCTACGGCCCCTCCGACCACCACCAATCACTCACACACATTCACACACATTCACACACAGGCAAAGGTGGGTGAAGTGTCTTGCCCAAGGACACAACGACAGTATGCACTCCAAGCAGGATTCGAACCGGCTACCTTCCGGTTGCCAGCCGAACACTTAGCCCATTGTGCCATCTGTCCACATCTGTCACACAAGGGCCACATCTGACTCCCCCCCCCCCCCCCCTCCCCAAATCTTTGCACGCCCCCAATCCTTTCCACTCGTCATTTTAATTTCATGTTTCATGTATCTTGAGTTTTTGTAACTGTTGGCAGATCAATATCCCTACTGGGATCAATAAAGTTCGATCGCACGGTAGCTAGGTGCTTGGCAACTGGGTTACTGAGGTTGGGAAACACATGCCTGCTAACACACTTCTAGTTGAGCTCAGTTGAGTTTATTGTCACGTGTACCGAGGTACAGTGAAAAGCTTTTTGTTGCGTGCTAACCAGTCAGCGGAAAGACAACACACGATTACAATCGAGCACCTTTGTGATAAAGGTCATTGACGTAAAATGTGAACGCCTTTTCTATCCCGACAGACGCTGACCAACTCACTGAATATCACCAGCATTCTCTGCTACCAGGTAGTCCTGGTCGGCGCGGACTCGGTGGGCCGAAGGGCCTGTTTTCGCGCTGTATCTCCAAACTAAACTAAACTAAACTCCTTTTTGTGATGCAGTAAAATGTACACTTAATCCACAGGCCTTCCTCTGTCATCATGCAGAGTCTTTAGTTTAGTTTGGTTTAGAGATACAGCGCGGAAACAGGCCCTTTGGCCCACCGAGTCTGCGATCCCTGCACACTAACACAAGCCTACATACACTAGGGACAATTTTCGCTTGTACCAAGTATGCAAACCGAAGCCAATTAACCTACAAACCTGCACGTCTTTGGAGTGTGGGAGGAAACCAGAGATCTCGGCGAAAAGCCACGCGGTTTACGACAGAGCTCAACTGACGTCTTTCCACCCAGAGAGTTGTGAATCTGTGGAATTCTCTGCCGCAGAAGGCAGTGGAGGCCAATTCACTGGATGTTTTCAAGGGAGAGTTAGATTTATCTCTTAGGGCTGAGGGAATCAGGGGATATGGGGAGAAGGCAGGAATGGGGTACTGATTCTGGATGATCAGCCATGATCACATTGAATGGCGGTGCTGGCTCGAAGGGCCGAATGGCCTACTGCTGCACCCATTGTCTATATTTCTATGCAGTTAAGCTGGTGCTCAGTCATAGTTAATGATGTCAGCTAAACCATTTGATTGAATTACTGTCGGGTAAGTTATATCAGCCATCTGTTATCCTCTTAAGGAGAGAGCATTTATGTACTTTTCAAACATACAACCATTTCAAAGTAATTGACAGAAAAACCCATTAGAAATCCTTTAGAACACATGCAACTGAGTGGGCACAATACATAGGAAGGAACTGCAGATTTAAACTGGTTTAAACCAAAGATAAGACACAAAAGGCTGGCGTAACTCAGCGGGACAGGCAGTGGGTGATGTTTCGTGTCGAGTCCCTTCTGCTGTGTGGAGACTTACAGGGGTCTCTCCCACACTAGAGTAGTGACTACACTACCCTGAAGGCCACTGAATGTGTTCATAGCGTTGCAAGCCTTTAATTCCGTTTACATTCTCATGGGTCACGTTAGTGGTGTGGAGTAGGTGGAGAAATGAATGAAATCTTGAAATAGCGGGAGAGAAAATGAACGGCTCTCTCTCCGTCCCCTCTTCTGGAATACGCGGGGGGGGGGGGGGGGGGGGGCTATGATCCACATCTGCGTTATCGACACGGACTCACAGTACCGGCACATGCAAGAACTCGTTGATCGATTGAGTGCTCCATTATTGTCACGTGTACTCGTTACAGTGGGATGCTTTATTTGCGTACAGTACGGGTATAGCAAGAGTCACCACCTAAAGGGCGCGGAGAAAGTTGCAAAAGTATCCAATATCGTCCCTCTTCCTTCTCGCCCACCTCAGCCCTTCTTTGTTCCCCCTACCCCACCCCCCCCCCCCCCCCCCACCGGGTCCACCTCTTGTCTCAGTCCTCTTGGCTTGCGCTGCCCCCCCCCCCCCCCCCCCCCCACCTTTGTTCTCCGCGGCGCGTCCACGACCGCGGCCAATGACCGGGGCCCACGCGGACGACGGCTCTCCGACAGCCCTCCCGCTCAATCACGGCCCTAAAGCCTCCTCCTTAACCGTCTCCCCGTCTACTGGGTATTTGTGGCCGACCCACAGCTACCTCACACGGCGGAGTCCGTTTTTCCAACAATGGTACAAACTCCGTACAGACAGCACCCGGGTCGAACCCGGGTCTCTGGTGCTGTGGTATGTAGATCAATTGGCTTGGTATAATTGTAAACTGTGTGAAAATCAGTGTAGGTGTGCGGGGATCGCTGGTCGGCATGGACTCGGTGGGCCGAAGGGCCTGTTCCCACTCTGTATCTCTCAGCTAAACCTATAGCAATAATGCCCGGGCAACGCATACTGGCCTGGCAACATCCTGAAAAGGACATTTTTTTAAAACAACCGTGACACAGACAGGCTCCGCAAATCTGAGCATCACACCCAAACCCTCATCCCTTCCAGAATGAGCAAGCTGTCTATTTCCTTCGTAAAAGTGTTATGCTTTTACACTTGAGATTTATTGTAGATGTCGACAATGTCAAATGAAAATAAGGTGAGTTTTGAAGAAGCGATACTTCAAAACCTGTTGAAAAATCGATGTCTGCTTGCTCTGAACCGTGGTCATTTAGTATCCGTCCTGTCCAAAATGTTGATGTGATCAATGTACTGTTGCCGTTGTCAAATGGATATTGCAGGCAACAGACTGAAACTATGAAACTGGTGGACTATGGGGTGGTACGGTGGTGCAGCAGTAGACTATAGGCAATAGACAATAGACAACAGATGCAGGAGTAGAGGCAATTCGGCCCTTCGAGCCAGCACCGCCATTCAATGTGATCATGGCTGATCATCCACAATCAGTACCCCGTTCCTGCCTTCTCCCCATATCCCCTGACTCCGCTATCTTTAAGAGCCCTATCTAGCTCTCTCTTGAAAGCATCCAGAGAACCGGCCTCCACCGCCCTCTGAGGCAGAGAATTCCACAGACTCCTCATCTCATATGTTTCCTCATCTCTGTTCTAAATGGCTTACCCCTTATTCTTAAACTGTGTGTGTGGCCCCTGGTTCTGGACTCCCCCAACATCGGGAACATGTTTCCTGCCTCTAGCGTCTCCAAACGCCTAATAATCTTACATGTTTCAATAAGATCCCCTCTCATCCTTCTAAACTCCAGAGTGTACAAGCCCAGCCGCTCCATTCTCTCAGCATATGACAGTCCCGCCATCCCGGGAATTATCCTGGTGAACCTACGCTGGGCTCCCTCAATGGCAAGAATGTCCTTCCTCAAATTAGGGGACCAAAACTGCAAAGCAAAGTTGAAAGCAACATCAAGCCTTTGAAGAGACATCGAAGGTCATGGAAGATCACAAGGCAAGTTCAGAAGAAGAAGGTCCTTCAGCTCATTTGATCTCACTCTCCTTGGCATAGAGACTCCGTCAGCTTCCCTCGAGAGAAGGTCGGCCAAAGGGAGCGAGCTCACCGCTCTTGGGAGTGCTCCACAGAATCGCTGGCTGCTGGAGGACCTACGACACACAGCCAGGCCGTTCGGCCCATTGCGTCCGTGCCGGTCAAGAACGAGGACCCCAGGCTAGCGGCACCTCCACTGGTCGCAGTGAAATGCTGCTTTGCGTTCCATACACCCACCACCCTTTGTGGGAAAAAGTTCCCCTCAGATTCCCAATCAATCTTTTCCCCTTCTCCTTAAACCTACAGTATGTCCTCTGGTCCTCGATTCACCAACTCTGGGCAAGAGACTCTGTGCATCTACCTGATCTACTCCTCTCATGATTTTGTGCACCTCAATAAGATCACCCCTCATCCTCCTGCGCTCCATGGAATAGAGTCCCAGCCTGCTCAACCTCTCCCTGTAGCTCAGGCCCTCTAGTCCTGGCAACATCCTCGTAAAGCTTCTCTGAACCCTTTCCAGCTTGACGACATCGTTCCTATAACATGGTGCCCAGAACTGAACACAAAAGCTCTCCGTTGCTGGTCATGAAGAAGGCTCCCAGCTGAGAATCGAACCTCCGACTTACTGAAACCACTGCTTTGGTGGTAGCATGAAACATGGATGCTCCCTCTGCACCATTTGCTCCCTTGATTTCAGTGAAGCTGCACGTGCAAAGGGCAAGTTCAATCAATGCCCACACTCCTAAGGCGATGGACCAAGTACTAGTAAGCAGGATTAGTACAGATGGGTACTTGATGGTTGGCACGGACAGGATGGGCCGAAGGGACGCATCACAACACGGTTTGGGAATAACTCCATCCAAGTCCGCAAGAAATCGCAGAGAGTTGTGGACGCAGCCCAGACCATCACACAACCCAACCTCCCTCCCTTCCATCGACTCCATCTACACCTCACGCTGCCTCGGCAAGGCCAGCAGCATCATCAAGGACCAGTCTCACCCCCGGTCACTCCCTCTTCTCCCCTCTCCCATCGGGCAAGAGGTACAGAAGTGTGAAAACAAACGCACACACACCTCCAGATTCAGGGACAGTGTTATCAGGCAACTGAACCATCCTACCACAACCAGAGAGCGGTCCTGAACTACTATCTACCTCATTGGTGACCCTCGGACTATCTTTGATCTGACTTTACCTTGCACTAAACGTATTCCCTTATCATGTGTCTGTACACTGTGATCATGTGTTGTCTTTCCGCTGACTGGATAGCACACAACAAAAGCTTTTCACTGTACCTCGGTACACGAGACAATAAATTCAACTGAAGGGCCTGTTCCCGTGCTGTGTGAATGGTGACGTAACGATGTACTCATTGCAAGATCTGGGCGTCACTGGATAAAACCAGTTTTTAATCACCCATCCCTAACTGCCCCTCGAGAAGGTGCGGGTGAGCGGCCATTTTGAATCGCTGCAGTCCATCTGGTGAAGGTGAGGGTGAAAGACTTAAGGAGGGCCGTTCAGCCCACCCGAGCCTCTTCTAGCTCTGAGGGCCCAGCCCTCCAAGACCGATCGCAGGCTCCAGCACTCTCCCCATCACACAATTACAAACTTATCAGTCTTATTTCAGACTTCAGGCAAAAGTTTGCTTTTCCTGGAGCTAAGCACGACATCTCCTGCAATTGAAAGGCAACCACGCATCTCAAAATATGATATCTGTGGAACTAAAGGTAATTAATTATTAAGGAGCTAATTATTTTAAATAGGGCTTCGGAAATGCTAACAAAAATACAAGGCCAGGCAGTTTTAAATAGAGTAGCATTAGCCACAGTCACAATGAATGGGACGAACCGATCTTGATTTGTTTTTACCTGAAGGAATCTTTCCTTTGTTATTATTACAGTACAATGCCCTAGCACTCAATTACATTTGTAGGGTACTCATCTCTGTGCTCACAGTACCCATGGGCTTTCGATAAAACACTTCACCAAGCTCCTGCGAATTTATTGTCTTGAAGGTCATAGAAACATAGAAACATAGAAATTAGGTGCAGGAGTAGGCCATTCGGCCCTTCGAGCCTGCACCGCCATTCAATATGATCATGGCTGATCATCCAACTCAGTATCCCGTACCTGCCTTCTCTCCATACCCCCTGATCCCCTTAGCCACAAGGGCCACATCTAACTCCCTCTTAAATATAGCCAATGAACTGGCCTCGACTACCCTCTGTGGCAGAGAGTTCCAGAGATTCACCACTCTCTGTGTGAAAAAAGTTCTTCTCATCTCGGTTTTAAAGGATTTCCCCCTTATCCTTAAGCTGTGACCGCTTGTCCTGGACTTCCCCAACATCGGGAGCAATCTTCCTGCATCTAGCCTGTCCAACCCCTTAAGTTTCTATAAGATCCCCTCTCAATCTCCTAAATTCTAGAGAGTATAAACCAAGTCTATCCAGTCTTTCTTCATAAGACAGTCCTGACATCCCAGGAATCAGTCTGGTGAACCTTCTCTGCACTCCCTCTATGGCAATAATGTCCTTCCTCAGATTTGGAGACCAAAACTGTACGCAATACTCCAGGTGTGGTCTCACCAAGACCCTGTACAACTGCATGTCAGCGCTGGTCCTATTTGTCACGCCGTGTGTTCTGACTGCGGCCCACCCAGTGTGTCGTGCATGAAACTCTCTCGTCCACGCGATGACCTTCCGACCTTTATAATCACACAGCGTTTACTGCGCACAAGCCGGCCGTTCACGTCGGTCGCCATGCACCAATTTGACGAATGGATGAAAAAGTTTCTAAGTTTATTGGCCAAGTATTCACATACAAGGAATTTGCCTTGGCGCTCCGCCCGCAAGTAACAACGTGACATACCGTGACAGTTAGGAATGACACATAAAACATTCAACATTAATAATAAAACATTATTGATTGAATTAAATAAAATACCAGGGCAAAGGGAGGCTACAGATTTTTGGTTATTGAGTAGAGCTACTGCTCATGGCAAAAAAATTTCAATCTATCTATGCCAATCATGTATTGGCAGTTCCAATTTTGGGGTGGCACGGTGGCGCAGCGGTAGAGTTGCTGCCTCACAGTGCCAGAGACCTGGGTTCCACCCTGACCAAGGAGTTTGTCGGTTAATTGGCTTTGGTAATAGTGTAAATTATCACTAGTGTGTTGGATAGTGTTAGTGTGCAGGGATCGATGGTCAGCGCCTACTCGGTCACTGAGACACGAGGGACAATTTGGAGATACAGCGTGGAAACAGGCCCTTCAGCCCACCGTGTCCGCGCCGACCAGTGATCCCCGCACACTTATGCCCCTGTCCCACTTAGGAAACCTGAACGGAAACCTCTGGAGACTTTGCGCCCCACCCAAGGTTTCCGTGCGGTTCCCGGAGGTTTTTGTCAGTCTCCCTACCTGCTTCCACTACCTGCAACCTCCGGCAACCACCTGCAACCTCCGGGAACCGCACGGAAACCTTGGGTGGGGCGCAAAGTCTCCAGAGGTTTCCGTTTAGGTTTCCTAAGTGGGACAGGGGGATAAAGAGATAGAAGCAAAAGTAGGCCTTTAAGTAGGTTTACGATGGCATACAATCTGTCTGTACGGAGTTTGCACGCTCTCCCCATGCCCTTGTGGGTTTTCTCCAGGTGCCCCGATTTCCGCTCACCTTCCAAAGACGCACATGGTTATAGGTTCATTGGCTTGGTATAAAAATGTGTAAATGTCAAACTGTCCCTAGTGTGTGTTGGATGGTGTTAGTGTGCGGGGATCGCTGGTCGGCGCGGACTCGGTGGGCCGAAGGGCCTGTATCCCTGCTGTATCTCTAAACTAGACTAAACTAAAAAACGCTGGAAATGCTCAGTAGGTCAGGCAGCAAGCAGACTTTGCCCAGACCCGCTGAGTGTTTATAACACTTTCTGTTTTTACACCAAGTTGTGATAATTATTGTCACAGTGGAATACAAGGGACCTCAGCTGTATGACCAACCAATGCTGGCAGATTCTGCGAAAAGGAATCCGTTTCAGAAGGCAAGTTTAAAGGAGAGATAAATGCCAGGTTCCTTGACATGAAGAAGGTGGGATTCAAACGCTGGCTGCGACCGTCTGAAGCTCACACATCCTGAAGCAAAGTTCGACGTGTTTTGACTGCCGTGGTTTGTGGTTCATCTTTGTTGTGAGAGGGACAGCGGCCATTTTTTGGAGCCACTTTTAGTTTAGCTTAGTTTAGAGAATCAAACAGCGCGAAACAGGCCCTTCGGCCCACCGAGTCCGCGCCGACCGGCGATCCCCGCACACTAACACTATCCTACGCACACTAGGGACAATTTACAATTATATCAAGACAATTGATCTAGAAACCCGCACGTGTGGGAGGAAACCGGAGCACCCGGAGGAAACCCACACGGGTCACGGGGAGAACGTGCAAACTCCGTACAGACAGCACCCGTGGTCAGGTTTGAACCCAGGTCTCTAGCGCTGTGAGGAAATCAACTCTACCGCCGTGATGCCCACTTGTACAACAGCGCACTGAGAAAACGTGTGTGCGCGCGAGCGAGTGTTTCTTTGAAGCACGAGGAAAGAATTGGCAAGTATTGCCACACCTAGGCGCTATCCCCGATTAGCAACGTGTACAGGAACAGTCCACTGAGACCGCATGCAACAGGCGCAAGGTTTCCCCGCCATTTTCAAAGTCCAGTCAACCTCCAGTCGACCGCCAGCAGTTTAGTTCTCTCGGTGACGAAGCTTCTCCTTTAACCATGGCGGCGAGAATTTGCTGTCTATTCACCAGCAAAGCTGCCAAGAATCGGCAGTTTGTTTCAATGGTTGTAATTGCTGCTTTACAGCACGCACAGTTACAACCCTCATTGCTCACTGTAGATTTGTACGCTGAGCAGACCAACAAGGTACCAGTTAGAAGGCGTCACCATTGTTATCTTCAAGAAAGGCAAATAATAGAGAAGGTAGTTTCAGCTTTTGTGATCAATGCTTGTGTTAAATCGTGTCAATTGCAGCCAGTTTTTTCACGTAAATAAAAACCCTGTAAATGTTGTATTTCCAAAAGAATGCTGGAAATATTCAGCAGGTCAGTCAGCATCTGTCGAAAAGGGATACAGAGTTAACGGTTCAGCCCGAAGAACTGAACCTTCATTCTGTTTCGAACAAAGGGTCTCTGACTTGAAACAGTAAAGGGCCTGTCCCACTTAGGTGATTTTTTCGGCGACTGTCATAGTCGTAGCAGGTGGCCGAAAAAACGGCGACTGGACACCCCCCCCCCCCCCCCCCTTCGACAATGTCTACAACAACCTACCACCCAGTCGACGGCAAGCTACCGACAACTGCCGACCCGTTAGGACGTCCACCTACGACCACCTACGTCCACACAGGCGACAACTGAAGTCAACCTGCGTCCACCCACGACAAGCTACAACCCTGTTGGCGACAAATGAAGACGATTCAGTCGCTTGTACCTGTCACCGGTTGACGTAGGTTGACGTAGGTAGTCGCCAATGGAATTCACCAAAGTCAGCACCGGCGGCAACCTACATCACCTGGTAATAACCTACGACAGCACCGACGTCAGGAGAAGTCAAGCTACGCTCATTGGCGTCAAGCCCACTGTCGCCGACTGTCCGCAAAAATGTTTGTACATGTTGAAAATCCAAATGGCGACCAGAAAGATGCTAAGGCTCTTTGGGCGACTAATGCCCCTGTCCCACTTAGGAAACCTGAACGGAAACCTCTGGAGACTTTGCGCCCCCCACCCAAGGTTTCCGTGCAGTTCCCGGAGGTTGCAGGTAGTGGAAGCAGGTAGGGAGACTGACAAAAACCTCCGGGAACCTCTGGGAACCACACGGAAACCTTGGGTGGGGCGCAAAGTCTCCATAGGTTTCCGTTCAGGTTTCCTAAGTGGGACAGGGGCATGAGGAGACGATTCACGACCATACAGGCGACAGCCTAGTCGCCTGTAGTCGCCTAAAAAATCGCCTACGTGGGACAGGCCCTTAACTTTTTATTCCTCCACAGATGTGACCTTGACCTAATGCGTGCTTCCAGCATTCTCCATTTTTATTCCACATCAAAATGGTTCAATCTCCAGTTCCAGTCTTGACATCGTGATTGAACAAGACGGGACTGTGCGACAAGCAGGCGTTGCGTGGCCACCAGCTTTTCATTCAAATTTCATTTCATTCGAAGTTTTAATTACCCAGATACAGTGGTGGAGTTGAAACCCATGTTTGCGGATCAATAAACCAGTTATCCAAAAATTAGCCAGGAGAGTAAATGTAATGCCAATGTACCTGCAAGGCAGGAGAGGAAATTGTAACAATATAATCCCTTAATGCTTTGCATGCATTTTGAATGTGAAGAAAGTGTTTGCGGATGCTAAAATGTCACCATCGTTCCTGCATAATACACCTCGTCCATAAACAACAGCAACGATGATATGGACATCGTGTACGACACGCAGACATTCACTTCTCGTGTGGGATGTAAACATCATTAGAGTGGAAGACTCTGTCTCTCAGTAAACCCAAGAGGCTGAACAAGCATCAAGGCCAACTTCGTCTGAATATGCTGCTTTAAAGCTGCACGCAATTTCTTTTTAAGACGGGTGCTCATATGGCGCGGCGCTGCCTTAAGGGCCTGTCCCATTTGGCCGTCATTTGCGCGTAATTTACGCGACATCATTTACGCGTCACGACGGACGACGCGCTCGTCATGACACGCACGTGATGCGCGATGACACTAGCAGTGATGCACGGCCGCAGGATTTTGGGATGTACAAAATCTTCGCGCGCCATCTGCGTGACGCGCAAATGACGGCCAAGTGGGACAGGCCGGAGACCCAGGTTCGATCCTGACTAAGGGTGCGAAGGCTGGGTCGAGATCGAAAACGTCACCGATTCCTTTCCTATTTTCTATGTTTCTATTAAGACAGAGTTAGATAGAGCTCTAGGGGCTGGTGGAATCAGGGGATATGGGGAGAAGGCAGGCACGGGTTATTGATTGGGGACGATCAGCCATGATCACGATGAATGGCGGTGCTGGCTCGGAGGGCCGAATGGCCTCCTCATGTTTTCTATGTTTCTAGTTGCTGCCTTACAGCGCCAGAGAACTGGGTTCGATCCTGACTACGGGTGCTGCGAGGGCAATGAGTGGAACTGCAGGCATTTGTATTGTGTGCGGCAACCTTCGACACCTGATCTGCTCAACTGATAAACTCAAGGCTGAAATTCCAGTGCGGTTCTTAGGAGGCTGCACTGTCGTCGAGGTTCGGCCCTAGAAATTAAATGCAAAGTTTATGCGTGCCGGGCAATTAGTGTTTTATCAGCGAAGCAGCAGCATGAGTCCTGAACCATGTCAAATTGCATTTGGGCCCTCTGTGTATACAAGGCAGTAATGCATGGAGATGTCCAGATTGTGCAGCTCCACAAAAGTCACTCATGCACATGTGGCCTGTAAATCGCAAGGGCACATGTACAAAAGCAGGGCGGCACGGTAGCGCAGCGGGTAGAGCTGCTGCCTCACCGCCCCCCAGACACCCGGGTTCGATCCTGACTACCAGTGCTGTCTTTACGGAGTTTGCATGTTCTCCCTGCCCAAGTGAAATATGATGAGCTGTTCCTCTGATTTGCGTGTGGCCCTGGCATCTATTCCTCTCTGGTTATGATCTGGTTCAGTTCAGTTCAGTTTAGTTTAGTTTACTTTAGTTTAGTTTAGTTTAGAGATACAACCTGGAAACAAGCCCTTCGGCCCACGGAGTCCGCGCCGACCAGCGATCCCCGCATATTAACGCTATCCTACACACACTGGGGACAATTTACATTTACACCAAGCCAATAGCCTACAAACCTGCACGTCTTTGGAGTGTGGGAGGAAACCGAAGATCGCGGAGAAAACCGACGTGGGTCACGGGGAGAACTGGCGCTGTGAGGCAGTCTGGATGGAACCCGGGTCTCTGGCGCTGTGAGGCAGCAACTCTACCGCTGTGCCTCATAGACTTAGTGGTCGCTTGCTGTTCAAACATTACAACAACAACTATACTTCAATGGTAGTAAACGCACGGTGAAAGGTGCTACAGAAATGTAATCTAGAAGCTGTTAGCAATTTAGTCACATTTGCTTCTTTTGTAAGATAACATGCCTCTTTTAGAACTTTGCCTGCCACAGTTTTACCCACTCAGTGTGTTCTTGATGTCACTTTGCATCTGTGAGCTAAAATTACTCATTCTGGAAGAACCAGGGTTATTTTTGGCGACTGTTGTATCGGAGTGAGATCACAGGCACTGGGAATGCTGTGCCAAATCTGCACTTGCAGTAGCTGTCCATCACAGGCTAGTTGACACAAGCGGCTCAGCCCTTTGATATGCAAAGGCCAAACTATACGAGGACACACAGCAAGCCCGCAGTTCCCACCCAAGCAGAGAGAGTGGCCGTTTGGAGATTTCCATTCGAAGACCCTCGTGACAGAGGTAGATGCCCATCGACACATGCAGCACGGTGGCGCAGCGGTAGAGTTGCTGCCTTACAGCGCTTGCAGCGCCAGAGACCCGGGTTCCATCCTGACCACGGGCGCTGTCTGTACGGAGTTTGGCTTTTCTCCGAGATCTTCGGTTTCCTCCCACGCTCCAAAGACGTGCAGGTTTGTAGGTTAATTGGCTTGGTGTAAATGTAAATTGTCCCTAGTGTGTGTTGGATGGTGTTAGTGTGCGGGGATCGCTGGTCGGTGCGGACACGGTGGGCCGATGGGGCCTGTTTCCACGCTGTTCTGGGTTTCGTCCCGAAACGTTGCCTATTTCCTTCGCTCCATAGATGCTGCCGCACCCGCTGAGTTTTTCCAGCATTTTTGTCTCCTTACTTTAACCGGGGCACAATTTTTAGGCTCACCATTTTTACCTTGAAGCCAACTCCAATCTATCACCGTCCGCCTAGGGCTTTAACATAATTATGGAAAGGTACAGGATTCATCCGAATAGTTTCATGCCTTGCCTGTATGGTGATTAACCAACACACAAAATGAGGAATAGGCTGGTGCTTGAAATTATATTCTAAATAATAATAAATCCTAAAAATATATTAGCTGAGAGCACGTAGATAAAGTCTGTGCTCAATATTTCATACTTTATTTCCTAAATTAAAATGCTACAGTAAATTACATTTTATTAAAGTTCCTGTGATAGGTTTAGTCACTGGTATCCATTTGGTTCAGTTTATTCGAGAACCCTCGTTACTTTTATACCTTGTTTGCAATAAAGTAGCATTTTTGTGTCTGCGACCAGCTTTCGTAGATATACTGTTTAAGAAGGAACTGCAGATGCTGGAAAATCGAAGGTAGACAAAAATGCTGGAGAAACTCAGCGGGTGCAGCAGCATCTATGGAGCGAAGGAAATAGGCAACGTTTCGGGACGAAACGTTGCCTATTTCCTTCGCTCCATAGATGCTGCTGCACACGCTGAGTTTCTCCAGCATTTTTGTTGACCAGAATATCACTCCTGTCCAATCCTTGAAGAATATTATATGTTTCTATAAGATGCCCTCTCATCCTTCTAAATTCCAGTGAATACGAGCCCAGTCGACCCATTCTTTCATCATACGTCAGTCCCGCCATCCCGGGAATTAACCTGGTGAACCTACGCTGGGCTCCCTCAATAGCAAGAATGTCCTTCCTCAAATTAGGAGACCAAAACTCCACACAATACTCCAGGTGTGGTCTCACCAGGGCCCTGTACAACTGCAGTAGGACCTCCTTGCTCCTAAGCTCAAATCCTCTCGCAATGAAGGCCATTAGCTTTCTTCACTGCCTGCTGTACCCGCCTGCTTACTTGCACGCAGTAAGCATGGAAAAAATAGATTCTGAGCATTTCATTATGTCCTGGCATAAGAATATATGAATCAAAGAAAAGAAGGAAATCAAACTCTGTGATGTTTAAATGAAAGCCACTCCAATGATGCTGTAACAATATTAACCTACAATTCACAAACATCAAATAAATCCCACAGATTCAACAAAACACATCATCGATATTTGTAACTTCTAAATAAAGTTTTTTTGGACAATTTTATGATTCTCTGCAATACAGCAAGTTATAAAAGCAATAAATCAACTCAAAATCAAACCTAATCTGATCTGTGACTCCCGCACTGATACTGAACGAGGTGAACTCTTAGTCCTTGGAATCATCAAAGCTGCTGGGCCATGCAATAAACAGAACTGTGAGACAAGCCGTACACATCAAAGGCAGCCTCACGCACTCCCCCTTCCCCTTCCCATTTCCCCATCCCCCATCCCCTCCTCTCCCGCTTCCTCTCCAGCTTCCCACTTCCCCTTTCCCTTCCCTCCCCCCTCACCACTTCCCCTTCCTCTCCCCTTCCCCCTTCTCCCTCCCCTTCCTCCTTCCCACTTCCCCTCCTCCTTCCTACTTCCCCTCTCCCCTTCCCACTCTCCCCTCCCCAATTCCCCTCTCCCCTTCCCCACTACCCTTCCCGCTCCCCTTCCCTTCCTCCTTCCCACTTCCCCTCCTCCTTCCTACTTCCCCTCTGCCCTTCCCACTTCCCCTTCCCACTTCCCCTCCCCTTCCCCCCCCCTTCCCACTTCCCTCCCCTCCCCCCTCCCCCTCTCCTCTTCCCCTCTCCCCTTTCCCACTTCCCCTCCCCTTCCCCTCCTCCTTCCCACTTCCTCTCCCCCCTCCCCCTCTTCCCCTCTCCCTTCCCCTTCCCTTTCCCACTTCCCCTCCCCTTTCCCCTCCTCCTTCCCACTTCCCCTCGCCCATCCCCTCACCCCTCTCCTCTTCCCCTCTCCCCTTTCCCCTTCCCTTTCCCACCTTCCCCTCCCCTTCCCCTCCTCCTTCCCACTTCCCCTCCCCATCCCCCTCCCCCTCTCCTCTTCCCCTCTCCCCTTCCCCTTCCCTTTCCCACTTCCCGTCCCCTTCCCCTCCTCCTTCCCACTTCCCCTCCCCATCCCCCTTCCCCTCCCCCTTCCCCTCCCCGCTTGTCTGGGTCTGTCTCCCACTTATGCCTCTCTCGTGTGTCTTTCTTTCCCCCTCCTCCTATTTCGGGCATCCCCTCACTCTCCCCTTAGTCCTGCTTTGCCTCTGAATATGTGTCTCTCTCCAGACCTCCCCCGCTGAGACTTTTGTTTCTCTTTTCCCTCACTCGATCGTTTCTCTTTTTCTTCCCCCTCTCCTTTCATTCGGCGGTGCATTAGTAGCGGCTTCTAATCGAAAGGTGCAGAAGGGAGTCGCAGGGTTGGGTAACCGGAGGTACAGCGCAGAGCAAGCTATGCCAGAGGGAAGGATCGGGGCACCAAGAGTCCGGAAGGATGGATGTGGAGATTGAGAGAAAATGCTTTGTGAAAGTCAAAGGGAAACTAAAGCTTCAAATGAACAGTCCTTGGAATCATCAAAGCCACCGGTCCCTGCAACATGAAAGAATCGGCCAGCAGGGCGCAAACATCAAAGGCAGCCTCACACCCTCCCTCCCTCTCTCCCTCCCCCCTCTTGTCTGAGCCTCTCCTTGGTTTGGAGAATGTTTGTGTTTAAAAGATAGCACAGTTCTGTGTGTGTGTGTGTGTTGTGTGGTGTGTGTGTGTGTGGTGTTTGTGTGTGTGGTGTTTGTGTGTGTGTAGGGTGTGTGTGTGTGTGTGTGTGCGTGTGTGTGTGTGTGAGTGCGTGTCTGTGTGTGTGTGTGTGCGTGCATGCGCGTGTGTGTGTGCGTGAGTGCGTGTGTGTGTGTGTGTGTGTGTGTGTGCGTGCGAGTGTGTGTGTGTGTGTCTGTGTGCGTGTGTGTGTGTGCGTGCGAGTGTGTGTGTGTGTGTGTGTGCGTGCGAGTGTGTGTGTTGTGTGTGTCTGTGTGCGTGTGTGTGTGTGCGTGCGAGTGTGTGTGTTGTGTGTGTGTGTGTCTGTGTGTGTCTGTGTGCGTGTGTGTGTGTGTGCGTGTGTGCGTGTGTGTGTGTGTGTGGCAGTACATATATATGACTTGTGTGTCCAGTCTGAAGATAGGTCTCAACCCTAAACGTCATCTATTCCTTCTCTCTAGAGATGCTGCCCATCCCGCTGAGTTACTCCAGCTTTTTGTGTCAGTCCTGGGTACCTGAGTTACAGGCTGACCATGGTCACCCGTACGCTATCCGACACCACAAGGGACAACTTACCGAAGCCAATTAACCAACAAACCTGTACGTCTTTGGAGTGTGGGATGAAACCGGAGCACCCGGAGAAAACCCACACAGGTCACGGGGAGAGAACGTGCAAACTCCGTACAGACAGCGCCCGTGGTCAGGATGGAACCCGGGTCTCTGGCGCTGTGAGGCGGCAACTCTACCGCTGCGCCACCGTGCCGCGCATGATTATCTTAAATGGCGGGGCATGACAATAGACAATAGACAATAGGTGCAGGAGTAGAGGCCATTCAGCCCTTCGAGCCAGCACCGCCATTCAATGTGATCATGGCTGATCATCCCCAATCAGTACCCCGTTCCTGCCTTCTCCCCATATCCATTAACTCCATACCCCTTATCAGAAAGGCCTACTCCTGCTCCTACTTTCTCGAAGTTCAGGCTAATTTTATTAGGGTGTCCATTGTAGGAACCCCCTGCATCCGAGGAATTCATCTTGTGACTCTACAAGCACCCACCCGCAAGGCAAGGATGTCCTTCCTCATGTATCACACACCATGTACTGCATTCCTGATGTCCTCTCTCCAAGGTCCTGAAACGCCCTCACTTTTGAGAAGGAGTAAAAAGCTTCCATTCAGCGGTCTGCAGGGTCGTGTCCACTTCTGAAGTGCAGTCACCATTCAAGTGTCGGAGCAAACCCTGCAAGTCTACACACAGCAAGCTGCCATAGAGGGAGTACAGAGAAGGTTCACCAGACTGATTCCTGGGATGTCAGGACTTTCATATGAAGAAAGACTGGATAGACTTGGTTTATACTCTCTAGAATTTAGGAGATTGAGAGGGGATCTTATAGAAACTTACAAAATTCTTAAGGGGTTGGACAGGCTAGATGCAGGAAGATTGCTCCCGATGTTGGGGAAGTCCCGGACAAGGGGTCACAGCTTAAGGATAAGGGGGAAATCCTTTAAAACCGAGATGAGAAGAACTTTTTTCACACAGAGAGTGGTGAATCTCTGGAACTCTCTGCCACAGAAGGTAGTTGAGGCCACTGTTCATTGGCTATATTTAAGAGGGAGTTAGATGTGGCCCTTGTGGCTAAGGGGATCAGAGGGTATGGAGAGAAGGCAGGTACGGGATACTGAGTTGGATGATCAGCCATGATCATATTGAATGGCGGTGCAGGCTCGAAGGGCCGAATGGCCTACTCCTGCACCTAATTTCTATGTTTCTATGTTTCTATAAGCAGCTAGTGGCTATGACCAGAAGATCTGTTTTCAGTATTTAAGGGATAGATTTCAGCTATGCCAGAGGAGGGAAATCCTCTGCTCCTGAACAGAATTGTGGGCTGCACGGTGGCGCAGCGGTAGAGTTGTTGCCTCACAGCGCCAGAGACCCGGGTTCAATCCTGACCACGGGCGCTGTCTGTACGGAGTTTGCACGTTCTCTCCGTGACCTGCGTGGGTTTTGCTCCGGATGCTCCGGTTTCCTCCCACACTCCAAAGACGTACAGGTTTGTAGGTTAATTGGCTTGGTATAATTGTAAATTGTCCCTTGTGTGTGTGTGTGTGTGTGTAGGGCAGTGTTAGTGTGCGGGGATCGCTGGTCGGCGCGGACTCAGTGGGCCGAAGGGCCTGATTCTCCAAAAAGGGTTGAGCCTTCTAATTGTCGAACACTGACCACAGCTGCTAGATGTACCACACCCGGAGCAAGAGAGATCACACGTGCCAGGGGTTATGGGAAGAAGGCAGGAAAATGGGATGAGGTGGCAGAGACCAGCCATAATTTGAATGGCGGAGTAGACTCTATGGGCCGAATGGCCCAATTCGAATCCTATAACCTGTGAACTTGTGACCCGAAATGTCACCGATTCCTTCTCCCCCGAGATGCTGTCTGTCCTGCTGAGTTACTCCAGCATTTTGTGTCTATCAAGAGGGATAATGATTAATGAACACGTTCACACAAGGCTTCATTGGGAATTAGATATGTTTACGGCGGTTTTCACCACGAGGATTCACATCCATTTCATTAGTCGGGGGGGCATTCACTCTTCGTAATGGACTGCCAAAACAGAGGTCTTCTTATCCTCAGCATCAGCTTAGTAACAATTACTTCAAGACACTCTATCTTGAAGCTTCCAGATGCAGAATAATCAATAAGTCCCAATATAGTTGGAGCAATGTGCAGAGCTGTCAAAGAGGAGATTAGAGTTTCCGCAGAGTCCCCATTACATCTGCCACACCCTCTGAATTTAATTTCTCGGCAAAACTGAGGCTGCTTTGAGACTGGGGGGGGGGGGGGGGGGGGGGGGTGGGTCAGTCCCGGCTGAGACTTGCTGGTCGCATTCTCTGCAAGGCAAAGCCGATCGGTCAAAAGCTCCATTCCCGCAACTTCGGCACCATTGCAGGGTTGCGGGAGTGCTGCAGTGCTGGAGGCACCGTCGTTCCAATGAGATGTTCAGCTGAGAGTCTCTCGGGCCAAAGTGGCAGATTCAAGGTGGCGCAGGGGTAGAGTTACTGTCTCACAGCGCCGGAGTCCCCGGGTTTGATCCTGACTACGGGCGCTGTCCGTACGGAGTTTGTACGTTCTCCCCGTGACCTGTGTGGGTTTTCTCCGAGATAGAAACATAGACAATAGGTGCAGGAGTAGGCCATTCGGCCCTTCGAGCCTACACCATTCGCCATTCAATGTGATCATGGCTGATCATCCAACTCAGTATCCTGTACCTGCCTTCTCTCCATACCCCCTGATCACTTTAGGCACAAGGGCCACATCTAACTCCCTCTTAAATATAGCCAATGAATTGGCCTCAACTACCTTCTGTGGCAGAGAATTCCACAGATTCACCACTCTCTGTGTGAAAAATGTTTTCCTCATCTCGGTCCTAAAAGATTTCCCCCTTATCCTTAAACTGTGACCCCTTGTTCTGGACTTCCCCAACATCGGGAACAATCTTCCTGCATCTAGCCTGTCCAACCCCTTAAGAATTTTGTACGTTTCTATAAGATCCCTCCTCAATCTTCTAAATTCTAGATCTTCAGTTTCCTCCCACACTCCAAAGACGTGCAGGTTTGTAGGTTAATTGGCTTGGTATAAGTGTAAATTGTCCCTTGTGTGTGTGTAGGATAGTGTTAGTGTGCGGGGATCGCTGGTCGGCGCGGACTCGGTGGGCCGAAGGGCCTGTTTCCCCACTGTATCTCTAAACTAACCCTAAAAGGCTTCCAAGCAGGGGGGCTAACCCCTAACCGCTAACCTCCACAGGTCCTGGTGAATATTTACCCATTAACTAGCATCACTAGGAAAGATTATCTAGTCATCATTGAGTTACTGGTTCTGGGATCTTGCTGTGTGTAAGGTGGCCGCCACATTTCTCACATTACCACACTTCAAAGGTACGCCATTGGTGGCGCAGCGGTAGAGTTGCTGCCTTACAGCGCCAGAGACCCGTGTTCGATCCTGACTGTGCGGAGTTTGCACGTTCTCCCTGTGTCCGAGTGGGTTTTCCTCAGGATGTCACGTGGAGTCATAGAGCGATACAGCGCGGAAACAGGCCCTTCGGCCCAACTTGCCCATACCGGCCAACATGTCCCATCTGCACTAGTCCCACCTACCCGCCTTTGGCACAGATCCCTCCAAACCTGTCCTATCCATGTACCTGTCTATACACGGGGCACTGATTGTGGATGATCAGCCATGCTCACATTGAATGACAGTGCTGGCTCGAAGGACCGAATGGCCTACTCCTGCTCCTATTGTCTATTGTCTATATGTTCCCGTTGACTGGAAATAGATCATTGCAGGAAGAAACATTGTCGCCCATCCCCGGCTACACAGAGAGATGGAAAGGATGACTCTATGTCTTGCCACAGACCCAGGTTCGATCCCTGGTGATTGGTCGCGGGTCTGCACCGACTCGGTGGGCCGAAGGGCCTGTTTCCGCGCTGTATCTCTACATCAAATTCCATGAAAGGTTTCCTGGTGAAAGTCCTTTTGCAAATATGAATGAATCCAGAATGTAACTCCCCTGCACAGACTAAACAAAATTCTAACCTCCTTTAAAAGATAGTAGTTTCATATAATGAATGAGTTGAGATATAAATAAGTGCCAATTCACCGCTGTGAATGATGTCGACAAAATGTAGATCAGAATTAATGGCGAATATTCTAAATTGGTAGGTTGGATATTAAATCAGTATGAATCACACGGTTTTTGCACTAATGTACAACATCTGCTTTGAAAACAAAATAAATGTGGATCTGACAATTAATTGCTCTGAATACGTTTAATTCATCGGCAAGAATGGGTTGATGAGCAGATGTGTACATGAACTCTCCTGTACGAAATCGGGTCCTTAGTTCAAACGGCAGCCTGTGCTGAGTGTGATGTTCTTGCAGTCTAGTTTAGAGATACAGTGCAGAAAAACAGGCCCTTCGGCCCACCGAGTCCGCGCCGACCAGCTTGGTCACCCCGTTGAAGGTCCTTGATCGGACTCTGCTGGCTTAACTTTGCACTAAATGTTATTCCCCAATCATGTATCTGCACACTGTGAGTGGATCGCTTGTAATCACGTATTGTCTTTCCGCTGACTGGTTAGCAGGTGACAAAAAGTTTTCCACTGTACCTCAGTACACGTGACAAGAAACTAAATCGAACTGAACTACACTAACACTACCCTGGGACGACAGATGGCACAATGGGCTAAGTGTTCGACTGGCAACCGGAAGGTAGCCGGTTCGAATCCCGCTTGGAGTGCATACTGTCGTTGTGTCCTTGGGCAAGACACTTCACCCACCTTTGCCTGTGTGTGAATGTGTGTGAATGTGTGTGAGTGATTGATGGTGGTCGGAGGGGCCGTAGGCGCAGATTGGCAGCCACGCTTCCGTCAGTCTGCCCCAGGGCAGCTGTGGCTACAGAAGTAGCTTACCACCACCGAGTGTGACTGAGGAGTGAATGAATAATGCGATGTAAAGCGCCTTGAGTATTAGAAAGGCGCTATATAAATCCCATCCATTATTATTATTATTATCCTACCCACTAGGGACAAATTACAATTTTAACAAAGCCAATTCACCGACAAACCTGCACGTCTTTGGAGTGTGGGGGGAAACCGGAGCACCCGGAGAAAAACCACGCAGCTCACGGGTACAAACTCCATACAGACAGTCCGGATGGAGCCCGGGAGCTCTGGTGCTGTGAGGCAGCAACTCTACCGCTGCGCCACTGTGACTTGGGAGTGCTGATGCAGGATTCCCAAAAAGTTAATTTGCAAGTCAAATCGGTACCCGTGGTCAGGATGGAACCCGGGTCTCCGGCGCTGCATTCGCTGTAAAGGGCCTGTCCCACGTGCCGATTCTTTTGAAATGTTCAAAATCTTTTGCCGACCCTGGTGTGACTCTGGCAGTCGCCGAAAAAAACCCCAAAGGCAGCAGCTCCACCGTGAGCGCCTACACCTCTTTTGCTGTCATAGAAACATAGAAACATAGAAATTAGGTGCAGGAGTAGGCCATTCGGCCCTTCGAGCCTGCACCACCATTCAATATGATCATGGCTGATCATCCAACTCAGTATCCCGTACTGCCTTCTCTCCATACCCCCTGATCCCTTTAGCCACAAGGGCCACATCTAACTCCCTCTTAAATATAGCCAATGAACTGTGGCCTCGACTACCCTCTGTGGCAGGGAGTTCCAGAGATTCACCACTCTCTGTGTGAAAAAAGTTCTTCTCATCTCGGTTTTAAAGGATTTCCCCCTTATCCTTAAGCTGTGACCCCTTGTCCTGGACTTCCCCAACATCGGGAGCAATCTTCCTGCATCTAGCCTGTCCAACCCCTTAAGAATTTTGTAAGTTTCTATAAGATCCCCTCTCAATCGCCTAAATTCTAGAGAGTATAAACCAAGTCTATCCAGTCTTTCTTCATAAGACAGTCCTGACATCCCAGGAATCAGTCTGGTGAACCTTCTCTGCACTCCCTCTATGGCAATAATGTCCTTCCTCAGATTTGGAGACCAAAACTGTACGCAATACTCCAGGTGTGGTCTCACCAAGACCCTGTACAACTGTAGTAGAGCCTCCCTGCTCCTATACTCAAATCCTTTTGCTATGAAAGCTAACATACCATTCGCTTTCTTCACTGCCTGCTGCACCTGCGCGCCCACTTTCAATGACTGGTGTACCATGACACCCAGGTCTCGCTGCATCTCCCCTTTTCCTAGTCGGCCACCATGTCGTTCCTTCCTGCACCAAAAGAAAAGCACGGCTGATTCTTACTTGAACGGACTCCTATCGTTAACAAACAGACCCGTTCTCCCAAAGTGAGAATCCACAATTTCCTCCGCAAAAGACTTTAATGAAAAATAAAATATTGATCAAGCAGCAGACCAAGAGAGAGGTTCTATTAAAATAAAGCACGCACACAAATACTCCCAACATCGAATTTTCACTTCGGAACTGCAAAGTCATCACTTTGACATATTTGTTCCGGTGACTTTGGTGTGAAAATGAAATGATATCAACAAATTATGCTTCTGATTTCCCTCCTCACAACTCCCAGGCCTCATAAAGTGATGCTTGCGACTCCTTGCTAGAACACCCAGCAGGGGACAGAGACAGTTGTTTAAAATCATTTAAAGTGAGCAACAATTAGATTTTCTTGAAGGTTATTGAAGAGATTTCATGAATTTACCAAATTAAAAATGCCAATCGAGATTGAGCTGGCAATTTCCGTTTTTAATGCCGTTTTTATCACCTTCGAAATCTAAGCAGAATCCCTACTCCCTGTTTATTAACTCATTAACTAGGCCCTTGATCAACCCAATGACTTTCTTTCAATAATGTGTTGGTGAGTAACGGTTCTGCATTACTTTTTCATCTGCATACAAACTCCTCAGTGTGAAATCAGTAGTTTGGTGTACTTTAGTTTAGTTTAGTTTAGTTTAGAGAAATAGGCCCTTCGGCCCACCGAGTCCACGCCGATCAGCGCACACTAACACTATCCGATACACAATCGACAATAGGTGCAGGAGTAGGCCATTCGGCCCTCCGAGCCAGCACCGCCATTCAATGTGATCATGGCTGATCATCCCCAATCAGTACCCCGTTCCTGCCTTCTCCCCATATCCGCTGACTCCGCTATCTTTAAGAGCCCTATCTAGCTCTCTCTTGAAAGCATCCAGAGAACTGGCCTCCACCGCCCTCTGAGGCAGAGAATTCCACAGACTCACAACTCTCTGTGTGAAAAAGTGTTTCCTCGTCTCCGTTCTAAATGGCTTACCCTTTATTCTTAAACTATGGCCCCTGGTTCTGGACTCCCCCAACATCAGGAACATGTCTCTAGCTTGTCCAAACCCTTAATAATCTTATATGTTCCAGAAGATACCTTCTGGAACATATCCTTCTAAACTCCAGAGTGTACAAGCCCAGCCGCTCCATTCCCTCAGCATATGACAGTCCCGCCATCCCGGGAATTAACCTTGTAAACCTACGCTGCACTCCCTCAACAGCAAGACAATTTACAATTATACCAAGACATGTAACCCTATAAATCTGCACGTCTTTGGAGTGTGGGAGGAAACCGGAGCACCTGGAGAAAACCCACGCAGGTCATGGGGAGAACGTGCAAACTCCGTACAGACAGCACCCGTAGTCGGGATGGAACCCGGGTCTCTGGCGCAGTGAGGCGGCAACTCTACCGTTGCGCCACAACATGCAGCACGTGGCCAATGTATCTTGCAGTGGAGATGGTAGATTTTGGAACCGTGGTCCTTGTCTCGGGATGATATTGGTTCTGAGTTGGAAATATCCCAGGCCTATAATGTAAGGCGTTAATTGTGGGAACTTCTTATAATCTCCACAGCACGATCAGAACAACAGCCATTCACTTACAATGCCCAAGGCCACTGCACTCAGGAGGCAGTCACGACTTGACAATAATCAGATCTTGCTGGGATTCTAGATTCAAGGCTGGTGGATAGACACAAAAAGCTGGAGCAACTCAGCGGGACAGGCAGCATCTCTGGAGAGAAGGAATGGGTGACGTTTCGGGTCGAGGCCCTTCTTCAGACTGGTTGGGGAAGGTTGTGGGATGGACTATGATAGCACAGTGGTTACATTATCTGACCTGTATCCGGAAGCTGTTGATTTTGAAAGCAAGTTCAAATCCCTCCAATGGCAAATAGACACGGTGGCGCAGTGGTAGAGTTGCTGCCTTAGAGCACCAGAGATCTGGGTTCCATCCTGACTACAGCTGCTGGCCTCCCACCTCCCCCGCACCCCGCGCCCCACAATCAGTCTGAAAACAGGCCCGACCAGAAACGTCACCTATCCATGTTCTCCAGAGATGCTGCCTGACCCGCTGAGTTACTCCAGCACTCTGTGAAACGTCACCTATCCATGTTCTCCACAGATGCTGCCTGACCCGCTGAGTTACTCCAGCACTCTGTGAAACGTCACCTATCCATGTTCTCCACAGATGCTGCCTGACCCGCTGAGTTACTCCAGCACTCTGTGAAACGTCACCTATCCATGTTCTCCACAGATGCTGCCTGACCCGCTGAGTTACTCCAGCACTCTGTGAAACGTCACCTATCCATGTTCTCCACAGATGCTGCCTGACCCGCTGAGTTACTCCAGCACTGTGTGAAACGTCACCTATCCATGTTCCCCACAGATGCTGCCTGACCCGCTGAGTTACTCCAGCACTCTGTGAAACGTCACCTATCCATGTTCTCCACAGATGCTGCCTGACCCGCTGAGTTACTCCAGCACTCTGTGAAACGTCACCTATCCATGTTCTCCACAGATGCTGCCTGACCCGCTGAGTTACTCCAGCACTCTGTGAAACGTCACCTATCCATGTTCTCCACAGATGCTGCCTGACCCGCTGAGTTACTCCAGCACTCTGTGAAACGTCACCTATCCATGTTCTCCACAGATGCTGCCTGACCCGCTGAGTTACTCCAGCACTCTGTGAAACGTCACCTATCCATGTTCTCCACAGATGCTGCCTGACCCGCTGAGTTACTCCAGCACTCTGTGAAACGTCACCTATCCATGTTCTCCACAGATGCTGCCTGACCCGCTGAGTTACTCCAGCACTCTGTGAAACGTCACCTATCCATGTTCTCCACAGATGCTGCCTGACCCGCTGAGTTACTCCAGCACACTGTGTCTTTTTTCGTAAACCAGCTCCTGCAGTTCCTCATGTTTCCAGAACAGATTCAAGAGATGTGGCCCTTGTGGCTAAGGGGATCAGAGGGTATGGAGAGAAGGCAGGTACGGGATACTGAGTGGATGATCAGCCATGATCATATTGAATGGCGGTGCAGGCTCGAAGGGCCGAATGGCCTACTCCTGCACCTAATTTCTATGTTTCTATGTTTCTAAGAGTACTTTTGAGTGTGATGCAGCACGGGAAGAGATAACTTGGCTGATTTTGGGTGCGTTAACTCTTTGAAAGGGGTCTGCAATTGGCCCCCACCCCCCTATTGGTATCTCCCTTTCAGTATCGAACCAGTGCCTTATTTGGAGAGGGATAATTGTATTTGCCTCCTTCCAGCCAGTGAGGTCCAGATCAAGCAACTAAGAGATGAGCGTTTATATTCTATTGCTGCCTTTGTCAATCTGTGTTGGCTGGTTTCCGATCATCTACCAGTGAAAACAGTTCTGTTCATTCACCCTGTCAAAAGCCTTCCTGCTTTGTACAGCCATTCACATCCCTCCATTCTCCCTGCTCTCGGGAGAACTCATTCTAGTTTCTGCTCTTTCAGTATTTGAGTGATGCTTCTAATCCTGGTCACCACATGTGCGAAGGGGCGGCGCAGCTGGAGAGTTGCTGCCTCACAGCGCTTGCAGCTCCGGAGACCCCAGGTGCTTGTCCATACGGAGTTTGTACGTTCTCCCCGTGGCCTACAGGTTAATTGGTTTGCAGGTTAATTGGCTTTGTATCAAAAAGTATCCTAGAGTGTGTAGGATAGTGTTTGTGCGCGGGTATCGCTGGTTGACACGGTCTCGGTGGGCCGAAGGGCCTGTTTCCGCGCAGTATCTCTAAACTAAACTGAGCTAAACTCGCCCAAACTCAGCGATTTATCACAGTGTGCTGCATGGTGTAGAAGGCCATTCTTCCTCTTGTGGCTGTGCAAGCTCTTTAAAGAGGCTCTACCAGCTCATCCCATTGGGAGGTTGCACGGCAGTGGGGTCATGACCCGTGACCCATACTGTTGCCACGCAACACCAACTGGAGTACACGCGATGAACTGCACGTAAGCACTTACCATTGTTTTACAGCCAGATTTATCACTTCTGAAACTTTTTAGATACCAAAGGAATCAAGAAAAAAACACAAATAATGCCTTCTTGTTGATGAAATGCAGTGAGCAAGCGCGATGATTGCCAATATTTTCAATCTTGATATCTGCCCGGCCAATGTTTGCCAACCACTTTGGCTGATGTTGTCCCTTCAGCTCTCGTTTCTATCTACCGTAATTTCTCCTCACTTTTGGAATTCTGAAGTAGGATAAATGTCTCTCACGCTCATCCCGATTTCCACAATTATTTACAGCGCAAAAAATGACCGTTTTGGCCGTTTTTAAACGGGTAAGAAAGTACGCGTTTCGTGTATTAACAGTGTATGCCGGAGGCTTCCATGTGCTCCACATGGATTGAGCTGCTCTGTGCGTCAGGCCCTTTGACCTGATGACCTTGTGTGCAACCTCCCAATTCAGTCTGAAGAAGGGTTTTGGGCCGAAACGTTGCCTATTTCCTTCGCTCCATAGATGCTGCTGCACCCGCTGAGTTTCTCCAGCACTTTTGTCTACCTCCCCATTCACTTGTTCTTCCCAGCAACCCTGCCTCATAACCTCAGGGGCCTGTTTGACACTCATTGTTTCTCTGCCCTCTGTTTCCAATTGAATTTAATGACACTCAAATTCATCAACGTGTACATGTCGGGCTGGTGGCATTCAATAGGATCAAATTAAAGATCACAGTGATTTACATCCTCACCGTGCCACACTGTGGGATCGCTAAAACAATTTTACTGGTGACATGAAAGTCTGCTTCCGTTGCAATGTTGGCGAGAAGGCTCAAGGCGGAGATGTGAATCATTTTCATGTTTGGAAAGAAGAACGCAGAAACGATATTAAGTCTCTAATCACGAGCATAAACTTTGAGTACAATGGGCTCCCAAAAAGGGAACATTTAAAGAGAGCATCCTCTGGGAAGATGGAATAAGATATAACTGGGTTTTAGGAGACGGAGATGCTTCAAGTCAGCCATTGATTATTTTTATGTGAAATATTTATGGATGCAATAAGGAATAGATGTTGCAATACTGTGCAGCACCATTGTAAAATAGCCATTTAAGTGTTTCAAAAAAAA
Organism: Amblyraja radiata; assembly: GCF_010909765.2. Taxonomy (NCBI): domain Eukaryota; kingdom Metazoa; phylum Chordata; class Chondrichthyes; order Rajiformes; family Rajidae; genus Amblyraja; species Amblyraja radiata. The sequence continues at coordinate 1,838,124 of NC_046001.1, forward strand.
AAAAAAAAATTAGTTTGTGGTGGAGTAAATTCCTGGCCCATGTGGACTCAGCGATTTCGCTCCATTTCAGATCCTTGTCTTGACACCTTGATTATAGTTCCAGCTTACACTTTCCTCAACCCAGCACAAAAACACAAGGAGTGTCAGATCTCTGAGGCGCCCAGGCATACATTTGGAGGTGTGAACCATTGTTAGAAAGGTCATTGTTATCGATGGGTGTTGGGTGGTGTGGTGAGGCTTGTTCAAGATACGGTGGCGCAGTGGGTAGAGTCGCTGCCTCACGGCGCCAGAGACCCGGGTTCCATCCTGACTACGGGTGCTGTCTGTACGGAGTTTGCACGTTCTCCCCGTGACCTGCGTGGGTTTTCTCCCACACTCCAAAGACGTACAGGTCTGTAGACTAATTGGGTTGGTGTAAATGTAAAATTGTCCCTAGTGTGTGTCAGATAGTGTTAGTGTGCGGGGATCGCTGGTCGGCGCGGGCTGAAGGGCCTGTTTCCACGCTGTATCTCGAAACGAAACTAAATTTGCAATTTAATGCTGGCTCATCCTGTCCCGATCCAAAACGTCATGTTCTCCAGAGATGTTGCCTGACCCGCTGAGTTACTCCAGCCCTTTTTTAAGACTGTGAATTGGTTGGTCAAAAGATGCAGAGCGGGAACAGACCCTTTGGCCCATCGGGTCCATGCTGACCATCGATCACCAGTTTTACGTTGATCCCATTTTCTCATCCACTTCCCTAATCCTGAGACCGCCAGCGCCTCCTCTCGGGGCGAGGGTGAACTGCAAGGAGAAGCCTGAGGTCCGTCACGCCTCCCCCTTCAAGACCAGGACTGAGCTGCCGGGACAAGCCCGAGATCCACCAGCGCCTCACCACGCATGCACCGTGACCGTGAGGGACAGCGCCCCCATGTGGCCCTGGACTTTCTTACCGCTGTGAGTTCACCCGACTGTGAGTGTGGGTGTGGGCACTGCGCAACCCGCAACGCCACAACACGTACAAAAACACGCACACGCAGATATGATCACAGACACCTCCGCACGCGCTCCCACACGCAAAGAGAACGAGAGAGAGGTTTCTTGGCAAAGCTCTGCGTACAGGTGGAGTACATTTCATTCAAGCCCTCCAAGCTGATTCTGCTACTTCGAAATATTTGAGCCCATCACTTGGACACTTGGTTCTAACGCAGGATCAAATACAATGAAAATCAATCTGGCATGCCAAGAAGCTTTGCTGTGAACTGCCTTCAAGCCTTGATATTCTGCCTGGCATCCTGGCATGAAATGGACTTCTTGTTACTGCACATAATTGAGCCGAAATCAATAGTCTGTTAGTGGGGCATGGTGTTCAATTGCCTGCATTCAATGACTTAGTAAATACTTGCATAACAAACTGGTGACGTTGCCAGATAGATCTGATTGCCCGTGGCATCATTAAAGCCGCCATTATAGCAAGCTGGGCAATTTCTTTCTGAATAACACAAGGAATCAGTTTGAAAAGGCCAGCCGCAATGAAAATAAACATCCCTGTGTTCCCTGCTGATCCTATTTGTACAAGGTGGCTATCATTATTCTCTGTTGAAAGATTTGCTGGATGGATTGTGTGCTCATTAAGGGGCTCAGTAATCAGATTAGCACCTCTTTGCCCGCGGTCTGCATCAGTACCAAGGTATCGTGGAGTTGAAGAAGGAACTGCAGATGCTGGAAAATCGAAGGTAGACAAAAATGCTGGAGAAACTCAGCGGGTGAGGCAGCATCTCTGGAGCGAAGGAAATAGGCAACGTTTCGGGACGAAACGTTGCCTATTTCCTTCGCTCCATAGATGCTGCCTCACCCGCTGAGTTTCTCCAGCATTTTTGTCTAGCAAGGTATCACAAAGGAGTTTTGTTTAGTGTTAGTTTTAGAGATACAGCATGGCGACAGGCCCTTCAGCCCACCGAGTCCGCACCGACCAGCTATCCCCACACATGAACATCAAGTCTACTCTGCCATTCAATCGTGGCTGATCTATCTCTACCTCCTAACTCCATTCTCCTGCCTTCTCCCCATAACCCCTGACACCCGTACTAGTTTACTTTCGTGATACAGCGCGGAAACAGGCCCTTTGGCCCACCGAGTCCGCGCCGACCAGCGATCCCCGCAGATTAACGCTACCCTAATAATAATAATAATAATGGATGGGATTTATATAGCGCCTTTCTAATACTCAAGGCGCTTTACATCGCATTATTCATTCACTCCTCAGTCACACTCGGTGGTGGTAAGCTACTTCTGTAGCCACAGCTGCCCTGGGGCAGACCGACGGAAGCGTGGCTGCCAATCTGCGCCTACGGCCCCTCCGACCACCACCAATCACTCACACACATTCACACACAGGCTAGTGACAATTTTTACACTCTTCCAAGCCAATTAAACCTACAGACCCGTACGCCTTTGGAGTGTGGGAGGAAACCGAAGATCTCAGCGAAAACCCACGCGGTCATGGGGAGAAGGCACAAACTCCGTAGTCAGGATGGAACCCGGGCCCCCGGCGCTGCACGCGCTGTAAGGCAGCAACTCTACCGCTGCGCCACCGTGCCACCCAATAAACTGGTACACATATGACAATAAACTAAACTGAACTAAACAGATTTGTTTTACTGTCCCGTATTTTCCTGTGTAATTGCACTGTGAATGGACACTTATTACTTGACATGTCTGGGAGTTGTTTTTTTTTGCTTGCAATTTGTCAATCTGATTTGCCCCCAAGGCATAGAGACTCAGAGAAGCATCAAAGCGGCTCTATGCTGCCTGCAATCTGATCGGCAAGTACACCTGACGAGTGTTTGTTCCCCTGCGGTCGGGGGCAAAGTGCGGAGACTTGGCTGTCCACTGAGGCGTGCTGTTGTGTTCAGCTGTGACCTCCGTGAATAAAAGTCACGGCCAGGAGGTTAAACCCACAGTTCTCTGGAGCTCCGCTGTAAACAGAGTGAAATCCAGGTGAAGGGGAATCCTAAACCCTTCTCTTCTACGCACTGAATCCGTAATCAGAAATAGACGGCGCGGTGGCGCAGCGGTAGAGTTGCTGCCTCACGGCACCAGAGACCCAGGCTCCATCCTGACTTTTCATTCCAACTTGGATTTAAATTGCCATTTTCTTCATTTGAGTTGCTTTGAAACACAGTGGATGCAACTGCAACATGTCAAATTCTCTATTGACTTTTAAATGCTAAAATATAACTCTTCTGTCATATGCTGAGAGAATGGAGCGGCTGGGCTTGTACACTCTGGAGTTTAGAAGGATGAGAGGGCATCTCATTGAAACGTATGCACTTTATTACTGTGATCTGTGTTGTTATTAGTGTTAATGTGACTAAAGCAGTGTACCATCATGTACCGAACCCAAATACCACCAACCCTGGTCGTGTGGCAAATAAAGATTCTATCTTCTATCAAGATTGTTAAGGGTTTGGACACGCGAGAGGCAGGAAACATGTTCCCGATGTTGGGGGGAGTCCAGAACCAGGGGCCACACAGTTTAAGAATAAGGGGTAAGCCATTTAGAACGGAGACGAGGAAACACTTTTTCTCACAGAGAGTGGTGAGTCTGTGGAATTCTCTGCCTCAGCGGGCGGTGGAGGCAGGTTCTCTGGATGCTTTCAAGAGAGAGCTAGATAGGGCTCTTAAAAATAGCGGAGTCAGGGGATATGGGGAGAAGGCAGGAACGGGGTACTGATTGGGGATGATCAGCCATGATCACATTGAATGGCGGTGCTGGCTCGAAGGGCCGAATGGCCAACTCCTGCACCTATTGTCCATTGTCTATTGTAAGGCCAAGGCAATGTACCTGTTTTACCAATTCCCTGCGCATCAGTATAATGGCTGAGATACCAAGGGGGTGTGGGGAAGATCGTCACCTTCCCCGAACCCCCCACATTGACTTCATAGAGTCATAGATTGACACAGTGTGGAAACAGACACATCTGGGATATTGTGTACAGTTTTGGTCTCCTAATTTCGAGGAAGGACATCCTTGTGATTGAGGCAGTGCAGCGTAGGTTCACGAGATTGATCCCTGGGAAGGCGGGACTGTCATATGAGGAAAGATTGAAAAGACTAGGCTTGTATTCACTGGAGTTTAGAAGGATGAGGGGAAGATCTTATAGAAACATATAAAATTATAAAAGGATTGGACAAGCTAGATGCATGAAAAATGTTCCCAATGTTGGGCGAGTCCAGAACCAGGGGCCACAGTCTTAGAATAAAGGGGAGGCCATTTAAGACTGAGGTGAGAAAAAAATTTTCACCCAGAGATTTGTGAATTTGTGGAATTCCCTGCCACAGAGGGCAGTGGAGGCCAAGTCACTGGATGGATTTAAGAGAGAGTTAGATAGAGCTCTAGGGGCTAGTGGAGTCAAGGGATATGGGGAGAAGGCAGGCATGGGTTATTGATTGGGGACGATCAGCCATGATCACAATGAATGGCGGTGCTGGCTCGAAGGGCCGAATGGCCTCCTCCTGCACCTATTTTCTATGTTTCTATGTTTCGGCCCAACTTGCCCACACCGACCAACATGTCCCACCTGCCTGCGCTTGGTCCATATCCCTCCAAACCTTCCGCAAAGCTCCACATTTTTTAACATCGGTCTATTTACGGCCATCTTGAGGCATTGCGCCAAGAAAACCACCTGTTCACCTTTCACCCCTCTCTCAGTCAATAATGACCAGGCGATTGTCAAGCTTCGTAGCAGGTGAGGAGATTGCAGTCTGATCAAGGGGGCTGCTACAGCACGAGACACTCGTTGGTAAGGCGCCCATTGTAGACTGTGAGCGCCGCCACTCCCCACAACAGGCAATGATAATATTTTTACTTTAGATTCACTGGAGAATTGGCTGCTTGACAGGGTCACATGCTCAAGCAACTCAGCGGATCGCTGAACGAGAACGGAACCATATTATTCCCGGGCAATACTGGAATGAAATGATTTTTGGTCGCTCAGGCAGGCTTGGCCTTTTTCCGGCTGATCGTACTTGCAGAAGGTCTGGGCGAGTCATGCAGAGCGGGAGGAAGGGAGGCATGACTTCTGCGAGGTGCAGAGGCAGGCTGTAGACTGCCTGCAAACATCTGAAGAAGGGTCTCGACCCGAAACGTCACCCCATTCCTTCTCTCCAGAGGTGCTGCCTGTCCCCCTGTGTTGCTCCAGCATTCTGTGTCCACCGCAGGCAAACTGAAGTTTGGTTCGCAGATACAGCATGGAAACAGGCCCTTCGGCCCACCGAGCCCGTGCCGACCAGCGATGCCCGCACACTAACACCGTCTCACACATGAGGGTCAATTTACAATTTACCGAGGCTAATCTGTTCAGTTCAGTGTAGTTTATTGTCACGTGTACCGAGGTACAGTGAAAAGCTTTTTGTTGTGTGCTAACCAGTCAGCGGAAAGACAATACATGATTACAATCGAACCGTTCACAGTGTACAGATAACGGAATAACGTTTAGTGCAAGGTAAAGCCAGTAAAGTCCGATCAAGGATAGTCTGAGGGTCATCAATGAGGTAGATAGTAGCTCAGCACTGCTCTACTTTGAGTAGAAGAGATTCTCAGTGTGGATCAGGCAGGTTTCTGCAAGGACCGCAGTACAGGAGAACGAGTTCTGGCCCTAACCACCTGCATTGAAAACGGCTTCGAGAACAAACTGAAGACCGGGGCAGTGTTCCTTGATCTCACCGCAGCCTATGACACTGTGTGGCACAAAGGCCTCCTCCTAAAACTCACCAAAGCACTCCCTGCCTGGACATCAGAAACCATCAACTCTCTGCTCTCCAACCGCAGGTTCAGAGTTCACCTTGGACAGAACAAGAGTGCATGGAGAACGCAGAAGAATGGGCTCCCGCAAGGGTCAGTTTTAGCCCCAACCTTGTTCAACCTTTACACAAATGACCTGCCCACCACCAAATCCCGCAAATTCATCTATGCAGATGACATCTGTTTGGCCTTCCAAGCACCAGATTTTGGTACATTGGAACAGGTGCTCAATGAAGACCTTGCTAAACTGGACGAGTACTGCAAAACCTGGCGCCTAAAACCAAGCCCAGCAAAAACGGTCTCCAGTGTGTTCCACCTCCATAATGCAGAAGCCACAAGAGAACCAAACATCTATCTGAGCAGGACCAAACTGAAGTATGCCCCTACTCCAACCTACCTCGGAGTGACCCTTGACAGGACCCTATCCTTCAAGGAACATCTCAAAAGAACAGCAGCTAAGGTGAAGTCCAGAAACAATCTCCTCACTAAGCTTGCTGGCTCAAAGTGGGGGGGCAGCAGCCCCCACACTGTGCATTTCAGCACTAGCCCTTGCATTTTCTTCAGCCGAATATTGTGCCCCTGTTTGGTCCAGGTCATCCCACACACACCATGTGGACACCCAATTGAACTCAACAATGAGGATCATCGCAGGAACAATCCGCTCAACACCACTCCCCTGGCCCCCTGTCCTATCCAACATAGCCCCTCCACACATCCGGCGAGTAGTCCTCACTCAAAGGGTGCTCCAAAAGACCTCACCTGCCAATTCACATGGACATCTTCAACCCACCCACTGCTCGACTTCCATCTAGACGACCAATTTGGAAGAACCCACCACCAGCTGATTTCACCATCCAATCAGCTTGGAAAAAGGAATGGGAGTCCAAGGACGTCCCAAATAAACATCTGGTGTCAGACCCCACCCAAGGAAGCAGTGGACGACGCTGAATAGATTCAGGACTGGACATGGCCCCTGCTTGGCCAGCCTTCACAAATGGGGCAGCAGCCCAACCCCACGGTGTGCTTGTGGAAAGCAGCAAACAATGCAACACATCATTGAAGCATGCCCTCAACAAAGACTCAAAGGAGGACTTGTCATCCTTCATACAGCAGATCAAGAGGCAACTGCTTGGCTAAAGGACTTTGCATTCGCTAAATAAATAACGCACTGCTCTCTGGTTGTGGTAGGATGATTCAGTTGCCTGATAACAGCGGGGAAGAAACTGTCTCTGAATTGTTTTGCATGCTGTCCAAGCAGATCCGATGTACCAGACATCGATACAATCAGTTCACCCGCAAGTGTGATAGGTAGAGAAATGTGTGCTAAACTATCATTCGGGGGTTTGATATGAGATCGAAGGGTTAGATGTGACTGGTCAAAGAGTCACTGAAGAAATGAAAGCAGAGGAAGTTGCTGAGAACAAAGCCTTTCCAATTCAGAAAATGCTTCCATATGTACATGGGTAGACAAAAATGCTGGAGAAACTCAGCGGGTCAGGCAGCATCTATGGAGCAAAGGAAATAGGCAGGCAAAGTTTTGGGTCGAAATCCTTCTTAAGCCATACGTACAAACCTGGAGACTGGCAGTTGTGAGAGAGAATGAAATGTTCACCAATAGATAAGGCTTTGTGAGGGCATAAGCCTTGGATGCTTACACCTCTCTTGAGACTTTACTTTGATATACAGCACGGAAACAGGCCCTTCGGCCCACCGGGTCCGCGCCGACCTGCGATCCCCGCACACTGACACTATCCTACACACACTAGGGATAATTTACAATTTTACCGAAGCCAATTAACCTACAAATCCGCACGTCTTTGGAGTGTGGGAGGAAACCGGAGCGCCCGGAGAAAACCCACGCAGGTCACGGGGAGAACGTGCAAACTCCACACAGTGAAAACTTACTTGCCTCTCTTGATTTAATGGGCGGTCACGCTCATTATTAGTGTACCAACGGTTCCATCCCGACTCCGTACAGACAGCACCCGTGGTCGGGATGGAACCCGAGGTCTCTGGCGCTGCGAGGCAGCAACTCTACCGCTGCGCCACCGTGACGCCCTCTGGTTGTACAGCCCTTAAGGGAATTCAGCCATCTCAAGCATTCAATCGGTTTAATTGCAGTGAAAAGAGGTCGCTTCTGTGCAATGAATTGAACCATGTTTCTTCAAGTGCATTTTAGCTCTCAACAAATCACCGATATATACCTTTTCATTTGGAAAAACATCATCTATGTGGAATGTAAGGTACATTTTGGTAGTTCATATTCATGGCTGATGGGGAAAGGGATGATTCCAATTTCATCTCAAGCAGGGAGACGTTAATGGCACTCTAATACAACTCGAGTCAATTTGTTAAGAAACGTTAGGTATATTCCTTCTAATGGAGGTTAAAGTGATTGAGATTCCGCTCAGCTGCTGTTCATGTGTAAATCCAATGGGCAGTGTCCTCTCCCTTATCTTCCACACACAGTCCTGGGATGAGCAGGGAATATAATCAGCTGCAAATCACAGGGCCTCCTGGTCCGAACTCATATATCACGTTTTTGTTCGTTTGAATCCTTCTCTTTAAGGAGGCATTAGTCCTACATGGGTTGCCAACTGCACGGCCAGCCCAGCCCCTTTTAGTTTAGTTTAGTTTAGAGATACAGCGTGGAAACTGGACCTCGGGGTCCGCGCCGACCAGCGATCCCCGCACGTTAACACTATCCAACACACACTGGGGACATTTTTACATTTACACCAAGCCAATTAACCTACAAACCTGCACGTCTTTGGAGTGTGGGGGGGAACCGAAGATCTGGGAGAAAACCCACGCAGGTCACGGGGAGAACGTACAAACTCCGTACAGATTGAACCCGGGTCTCCGGCGCTGCAAGCGCTATAGGGCAGCAACTCTACAGCTGCGCCAGCGTGACCGCCCTTATATCTTTCAGATATTTACCAGGCCTGTACTTAATAAAAGGTGCAAGCATGGGGAACAGTTAAGTGGAGACACAAGGGCGTCATGGTGGCGCAGCGGGCAGAGTTGCTGCCTCACAGCGCCAGAGGCCCCGGGTTCCATCCCGACCACGGGCGCTGTCTGTACGGAGTTTGCACGTTCTCCCCGTGACCTGCGT